>NW_017198694.1:0-7594 GCF_001704415.2 Capra hircus | reverse complement strand
ATTTCTCGAGTTGTGCAGCGTGTGCTCTCGACTTTAGCGGTTGTCGGGGGACCGGACGGGGTAAACTCAGGCGACACGCTCTTGGTGTCCTCAGGAAAGGCAGTCCATGCGAGTTGCTGCGGGAGGTCTCTGGATTCCTCTCACGTAGATGCCGGGGCTAAGATCGTTAGTGTGGAAGGTGCGGTGGGGGAACCTGAGGATTCCTCTCCAGTGCTGACTAAAAGGATCTTGGCGGTAATTCTGGGTCAGCTCTCCAGGGGAGTCGTCCTCGTCAGAACGATAGTGGGCAATGCACGGTGCGCTTTCCTCCTGAGGAGGTTAGCAGCAGTGTTACGCTTCCCTTCGCGGTGGATCAAGGGATCTGTGGCTTTCCCTTATTTGCTTTCGCCACCAGGCTTTCCCAAGGTGCTGTCTCCGACGAGCCACCATGGGTGCTGAGTCGATCCTCGGTTTGAAAGAGTGCGAGGTAGTGCGAGGCGAAAACAGGTCTCCCTGGAAGACTGGAACATCATGGGGGACTCTGGGAATGGGTGGGCACGGAACCTGGAGTTCCTATCTCGGCTTTCCGTGGAGAGGTCTCCTCTTTTGAGATGCCGACACGGTGAACGCCGGGAATTCTCTCCGACCACGCAGGGCAATGGATGTCCCTCTCGAGAGCTGAGTGGAGAGGGACACGGGGCTCCTCTGATGTGCGGCAGAACTCTCGTGGCTTCCTTCTACGATGTTGGCAGACGTAATATGATATCTATGGTCGCGGAACTTCCTGAGGTGTGCAAAAGTGGTGTGTATAGGACCCTTATTGGTGTGGAGTTCCAGATGTTACGGTGTGATTAGAAAGGCCAGTCCCCATGCGAGTTGCTCGGGGGCCTCTCGGGATTCCTCTCCGTAGATGCGGGGCCTAAGATCTTGTGTGGAGTCGGTGGGGAACCTGAGGATTCCTCTCCAGTGCTGACATGGATCTTGGGGTAATTCTGGAGTCTCTCCAGGGGAGTCAGTCCTCGTCACGAGTTGGGGCATGCACGTGCGCGCTTTCCTCCTGAGGAGTAGCAGCAGTGTCACGCTTCCCTTCGCGTGGATCAAGGGATCTGTGGCTTTCCCTTTTGCTTTCCCACCAGGCTTTCCCACAGGGCTGTCCCACGAGCCACCATGGTGTGAGTCGATCCTCGGCTTGAAAGTCGAGGTAGTGCAGGGAAAACAGGTTTCCCTGGAATGGACTGAGACTCTGGGGACTCTGGAATGGGGCACGACCCTGGAGTTCTCTCGCCTTTCCTGTGGAGAGCGCCTCCTCTTGAGATGCGACGGAACGCCGGAATTCTTTCCGACCACGCAGGGAAAGGATCCTCCTCTCGAGCTAGGAGGCGGACACGGGGCTCCTCTGGATGTGGGCAGAACTCTCGTGCTTCTCTCGAGTGGAGACGCGTAGTCGGGAACTTCCTGAGTTGCAGAAAGGGTGTGAAGGACCCTTTGGAATTCCAGAGTTAGGTGTGATTAGCCTCGAGACACCTGAGCGGAAATGGCCTCATCTCGCCTGGAGGGAGAACCTCCTGGATTTTCTCGAGTTGCGGCAGGTGCTCTCGACTTACGACGAGGACTCAGGACCCGCTCTGCTGCCTCAGGAAAGGCCAGGCCCATGCGAGTTGCTCGGGGCTCTCGGATTCCTCTCCGACGATGCCGGGGCCTAAGATCTTTTGTGGAGTCGGTCGGTCATGAGCATTCCTCTCCAGTGCTGACATGGATCTGGGCTTCTTCTGGAGTCTCCCAGGGATCAGTCCTCGTCGCGAGTGGGGCATGCACGTCGATTTCCCCGAGCTGTAGCAGCAGTGTCACGCTTCCTTCGCGTGGATCAAGGGATCAGGGCTTTCCCTCGAGTCTTTCCCACGAGGCTTTCACACGAGGCTTTCCCAGGCTGTCCCAAGTGCCACCGTGGTGAGAGTCGATCCTCGGCTTGAAAGTCGAGCTGTGCAGGAAAACAGGTTTCCGTGGAATGGACTGAGACATCCAGGGGACTCTGGAATGTGGCACGACCCTTGAGTTCCTCTCGCCTTCCTGTGGAGAGCGCCTCCTCTTGAGATGTGACAGGAACACCGGGAATTCTATTCCGCCCACGCAGGGGAACGATACTCCTCTCGAGGTAGAGCGGAAAGGGGCTCCTCTGGATGTGGGCGGGACTGTCGTGCTTCCTGTCGAGTGGAGAGGGGTATGTCGGGAACTTCTTGAGTTGCAGTAAGGTTATGAAGGACCCTTTGAAAGTTCCAGAGGTAAGGTGATTAGCTCGAGATACTCAGCGAATGGGCCTCATCTCGCCTGGAGGGAGAACTCCTGGATTTTTCGAGTTGTGGCAAGTGCTCTCGACTTACGACGGGGACCTCAGTGACCCCCTGTGGTGGCCTCAGGAATGGCCAGTCCCATGCGAGTTACTCTGGGGCTCTCAGGATTCCTCTCACGTCGATGCAGGGGCCTAAGACCTTGTGTGGAGTCGGTGCCGGAACCTGAGGATTCCTCTCCAGTGCTGACATGGATCTTGGGGTACTTCTGGGGTCTCCCAAGGGTGTCAGTCTCGTCTCGAGTGGGCCATGCACGTGCGCTTTCCTCCGAGCTTTAGCAGCAGTGTCACGCTTCCCTTTGCGTGGATCAAGGGATCTGTGGCTTTCCCTCGAGGCTTCCCACGATTCTTTTCCACAGGGCTGCCCAAGTGCCACTGTTGGTGTGAGTCGATCCTCGGCTTGAAAGTCGAGCAGTGCAGGGAAACCAGGATCCTGGGATGGACTGAGACATCTGGGGACTCTGGAATGGTGGCACGAACCTGGAGTTCCTCTCGCTTTTCCTCTGGAGAGCGCCTCCTCTTGAGATGCGACGGAACGCTGCGAATTCTTTCCCGATCATGCAGGGAAAGGATCAAACCTCTCGAGCTAGGAGCGAAACGTGGCACCTCTGGATGTGGGCGGGACTTTCCTGCTGCTATCGAGTGGAGACGGGTATGTCGGGAATTTCTTGAGTTGCAGCAAGGGTGTGAAGGACCCTTTGAAGTTCAGAGGTAAGTGTGATTAGCCTCTAGATACTCAGCGGAAATGGCCTCATGTGCTGGAGGGGAGAACCTCCTGGATTTTCTCGAGTTGCGGCAGGTGCTCTCGACTTACGACGGGGACCTCAGGACCCGCTCTGGTGCCTCAGGAAAGGCCAGTCCCCATGCGAGTTGCTCGGGCCTCTCGGGATTCCTCTCCGTCGATGCCGGGCCTAAGACCTTGTGTGGAGTCAGTGCGAACCTGAGGATTCCTCTCCAGTGCCGACATGGATTTTCGGGACTTCTGGAGTCTCCCCAGAGGCGTAAGTCCTCGTTTCGAGTGGGGCATGCACGTGCGCTTTCTCCGAGCTGTAGCAGCATGTCCGCTTCCCTTTTCGTGGATCAAGGGATCTGTGGCTTTCCTCTAGACTTTCCCATGAGGCTTTCCCACGAGGCTTTCCCACAGGGCTTTCCCACGTGCCACGGTGGTGTGAGTCGATCCTCGACTTTAAAGTCGAGGCAGTGAAGGGAGACAGTTTTCCCTGAATGGACGGAGACATCTGGGGACTATGGGAATGGTCGTATGACCCTGGAGTTCCTCTCGCCTTTCCTGTGGAGAGCGCCTCCTCTTGAGATGTGACGGAACGCCGGAAATTCTTTCCCAACCACGCAGGGAAAGGATCCTCCTCTCGAGCTAGCAGCGGAAACGGGGCCACTCTGGATATGGGCGGGACTCTCGATTCCTCTTGAGTGGAGACGGGTATGTCGGGAACTTCTTGAGTTGCAGCAAGGCTGTGAAGGACCTTTGGAAGTTTCCAGAGGTTAGGAGTGATTAGCATCGAGACGCCTCAGCGGAAATGGGCTCATCTCGCCCAGAGGAGAACCTCCTGGACTTTCTCGAGTTGCGGCAGGTGCTCTCGACTTACGACAGGGACCTCAGGGACCCGCTGTGGTGGCCTCAGGCAAGGCCAGTCCCCATGGGAGTTGCTAGGGGCCTCTCAGGAATCCTCTCCATTGATGCGGGCCTAAGTTCTTGTGTGGAGAAGGTGCCGGAATCTGAGCATTCCTCTCCAGGGTGACATGGATCTTGGGGTGCTTCTGGAGTCTCCCCAGGGGTCAGTCGTCCTCTCGAGTGGGGAATTCACGTGCGCTTTCCTCCGAGCTGAAGCAGCAGTGTCACGCTTCCATTGCGAGGTTCAAGGGATAAGGGGCTTTCCCTCGAGGCTTTCCAACGAGGCTTTCCACGAGGCTTCCACAGTGCTGTCCCACGTGCCACGTGGTGTGAGTCGATCTCGGCTTGAAAGTCGAGGCAGTGCAGGGAAAACACGTTTCCCTGGAATGGACTGAGACATCTGGGGGACTCTGGGAATGTGGCACGACCAGGAGTTCTCTCGCCTTTACTGTGGAGAGCGCCTCCTCTTGAGATGCGACGGGAACGCCGGAATTCTTTCCCGACCACCCAGGAAAGGATCCCTCCTCTCGAGCTAGGGGCGGAAACGGGCTCCTCTGGATGTGGCGGGTCTCTCGTGCTTCCTTTCGAGTGGAGACGCGTATGTCGGGAACTTCTTCAGTTGCAGCAAGGGTGTGAAGGACCCTTTGTAGTTCCAGATGTTAATATGATTAGCCTCGAGACGCCTCAGCGAAAATGGCCTCATATCGCCTGGAGGGAGAACCTCCTGGATTTTCTCGAGTTGCGGCAGGTGCTTCGACTTACGACGGGGACCTCAGGGACCGCTCTGTGGCCTCAGGAAAGGCCAGTCCCCTTGGAATTGCTCGGGGGCCTCTCAGGATTCCTCTCCTTCGATACCGGGCTAAGACCTTGTGTGGAGTCGGTGCCGGAACTGAGGATTCCTCTCCAGTGCTGACATGGATCTTGGGTACTTCTGGAGTCTCCCAGGGAGTCAGTCCTCGTCCGAGTGGGTCATGCACGTGTGCTTTCCTCCCGAGCTGTAGCAGCAGTGTCACGCTTCCCTTCCGTGGATGAAGGAATCTGTGGCTTTCCTCGAGGCTTTTCACGACGTACCACGAGCTTTCCCACAGGCTGTCCCATGTGCCACGTGGTGTGAGTCAATCCTCGCTTGAAAGTCGAGGCAGTTCAGGGAAAACAGGTTTCCCTGGAATGGACTGAGAATCTGGGGACTCTGGAATGGTGGCTGACCCTGGAGTTCCTCTCGCCTTTCCTGTGGAGAGCGCTCCTCTTGAGATGCGAATGCAACGCTGGCAATTCTTAACCGACCACGAAGGAAAGATCCCTCCTCTCGAGCTATGAAGTGGAAACGGGGCTCCTCTGGATGTGGGCGGGACGCTCGTGCTTCTCTCGAGTGGAGACGGTATGTCGGCAACTTCTTGAGTGCAGCAGGTGTGAAGACCTTTGAATTTCCAGAATTAGGTGTGATTAGCCTCGAACGCTCATCGAAATGGCCTCATTTGCCTGGCGGGAGAACCTCCTGGATTTTCTCGAGTTGCAGCAGGTGCTCTAGACTTACGACGGGACCTCAGGGACCGCTCTGTGGCCTCAGAAAGGCCAGTCCCATGGAGTTGCTCGGGCCTCTCGGATTCCTTCATCGAACTGGGCTAAGACCTTGTGTGGAGTCGGTGCGAACCTGAGGATTCCTCTCCAATGCTGACATGATCTTGGGTACTCTGGATCCCCAGCGAGTCAGTCCCGTCTCGGTGGGGCATGCACGGCGCTTTCCTCCGAGTGTAGCAGCATGTCACGCTTCCCTTCCAGTGGATCAAGGATCTGTGGCTTTTCCTCGAGGCTTTCCTCGATGTTTCCACGAGGTTCACACGAGCTTTCCACAGGGCTGTCCACGTGCCACCGTGTGTGAGTCGTTCTCGCTTGAACGTCCAGGCAGTGCAGGAGAACAGTTTTCCCTGAACGGACTGAGACATCTGGGGACTTGGAATGGTGGCACAACCCTTGATTCCTTTCGCCTTTCATGTGGAGACCTCCTCTTGAGATGCCACGGGACGCCGGAATTCTTTCCGACCCTGCAGGGAAAGGATCTCTCCTCTCGAGCTAGGAGGCGGTAACGGGGCTCCTCTGGATGTGGGCGGGACGCTCGTGCTTCCTCTCGAGTGAGACGGGTATGTCCGGGAACTTCTTGAGTTGCAGGAAGGGTGTGAAGACCCTTTGTAAGTTCCAGAGGTTAGGTGTGATTAGCCTTGAGACACCTCAGTGAAATGGCCTCATCTCCTGGAAGGGAGAACCTCTGGATTTCTCAAGTTGTGGCAGGTGCTCTGGACTTAGGACGGGGATCACAGGGACCGCTCTGGTGGCTCAGGAAAGCCAGTCCCATGCGAGTTGCTCGGGGCCTCTCGGATTCCTCTCCTTCGATACCGGGGCTAAGACCTTGTGTGAGTCGGTGGCCGAACCTGAGGATTCCTCTCCAGTGCTGACATGGACTTGGGGTATTTCTGGAGTCTCCAAGGGGAGTCAGTCCTTGTCTCGAGTGGGGCATGCACGTGGGCTTTCCTCCGAGCTGCAGCAGCAGTGTCACGGTTCCTTCGGTGGATCAAGGATCTGTGCTTTCCTCGAGGCTTTCCACGAGGCTTTCCCACGAGTCTTTCCACAGGGCTGTCCCACGTGCACGTGGTGTGAGTCGATCCTCGCTTGAAAGTCGGGCAGTGCAGGAAAACAGGTTTCCTGAATGGACTGAGACATCTGGGGACTCTGGAATGGTGGCACGACCCTGGAGTTCCTTTCGCCTTCCTGTTGAGAGCGCCTCCTCTTGAGATGCGACGGAACGCCGGGAATGCGTTCCCGACCACGCAGGGGAAGGATCCCTCCTCTCGATCTAGGAGGCGGAAACGGGCTCCTCTGGATGTGGGCGGGACTCTCGTGCTTCCTCTCAAGTGGAGACGGGTATGTCGGGGAACTTCTTGAGTGGCAGAAAGGGTGTGAAGGACCCTTTGGAAGTTCCAGAGGTTAGGTGTGATTTGGCTCGAAACGCCTCAGGGAAACGGCCTCATCTCGCCTGGCGGGGAACCTCCTGGATTTTCTCGAGTTGTGGCAGGTGCTCTCGACTTACGTCGGGGACCTCAGGGACACGCTCTGGTGTCCTCAGGAAAGGCCAGTCCCCATGCGAGTTGCTCGGGGGCCTCTCGGGATTCCTCTCCCGTAGATGCCGGGCCTAAGATCTTGTGTGGAGTCGGTGGGGGAACCTGAGGATTCCTCTCCAGTGCTGACATGGATCTTGGGTAATTCTGGAGTCTCTCCAGGGGAGTCAGTCCTCGTCACGAGTTGGGGCATGCACGTGCGCTTTCCTCCTGAGGAGTAGCAGCAGTGTCACGCTTCCCTTCGCGTGGATCAAGGGATCTGTGGCTTTCCCTTTTGCTTTCCCACCAGGCTTTCCCACAGGGCTGTCCACGAGCCACCATGGTGTGAGTCGATCCTCGGCTTGAAAGTCGAGGTAGTGCAGGGAAAACAGGTTTCCCTGGAATGGACTGAGACATCTGGGGGACTCTGGGAATGGGGGCACGACCCTGGAGTTCCTCTCGCTTTCCTGTGGAGAGCGCCTCCTCTTGAGATGCGACGGGAACGCGGGAATTCTTTCCCGACCACGCAGGGAAAGTCCCTCCTCTCGAGCT
>NW_017198693.1:0-7594 GCF_001704415.2 Capra hircus | reverse complement strand
CCTGGGAATGGACTGAGACATCTGGGGGACTCTGGGAATGGTGGCACGACCCTGGAGTTCCTCTCGCCTTTCCTGTGAGAGCGCGCTGCCGGAAGCCTTTGTGAGGAATCCGCCCGTGACAAGGTCATGAGGAAGGAAGCTGACATACGCAAGGCGTGCTCAGACTTCAGGGGCCCCTCTGGAAATTCCTAAGCATGTACCCCAACAAAAATCTGCCGGCTTTTGTGCTCTGCTTTTCCACTCTTCTGACATTTTCTGGAAAAAGTCAATTCAGGGCTTTAGTCTTCTGCATTTGAAAGAGTGTTTCAATCCAAAAACCCCTCGATGGCTTTCTAGCCTGCCTGCAGGACTCTGCAAGTGTGTTTGTTTGAGGCCTCCTGACCGCAGGAGGCACAGGAAGCTTAAAACATCCTAGGAATGTAGGGGCTTCCGAGGAGTCAAAATCTTTAGAATAGGACTGATTATAAGTTTCATTTGTTGAGTCAATGTTTGCTGCCAAATTTTCATATCCTTTATTTTTAGATATAGTTGGTATATAGAAAACAAGTAGTAGACCTAGTATTAGCAACATTAGATCTCGAGTTAAGTACCTTCTTTGTTATATCCCACTGCACCTTTGTTCTATCGCACTGCACCTTTGTTCTATAGAGATGTAACTTTAATGCTTTAAGGAGATGCAGATTAAAAAAACACTTCAGGGGAAACAAAATTAACATTCATTAAGGAAGAGAGCTAAAAAGTGTTAACAAGCCTCTTGGCCAGAAGATAATGTAAATCACCAGAGACCTTTTGTATACAAAATGATGTATAGAAAGAGTCTGCGCTGCGAACGCTACATAATTCTGTGTTACCCATTGATCTCCATGTTTTATCAAAAGTATAAAAGGCCTTCTGAACAATAAAGGATCGACCAGTTTCTCGAACTAGTCTCTCGGCCTAGTTTCTTGGACTCTGGATCCCCCCATGTCTCTCTCTCTCTCTTCTTCTCTCCCTTCCCTCTCTCTGCTCTTTACTTTAACTTCAGGCTGAATCTCCATCTGGGGCGCGGAGGCTCGCCAGGTCTACTTACTTGCCCCGGCTGTTAAGACCCGCGCACGAAAGGGAGCTTAAGGCGAGGCACCCTTAGATATTCAAGCGGGCGCCGGTGGCCAAACGTAGATGGTGCAAATTCCTTGTCTGGAATTTTAATGGCCCTTCCGTGAAACCAAGCTATTCAGCCCTCTTCCTCCACTTAATCTTCTTATTACACTATAGTTTCTTAACCTAATCTTACATTAATAAACAAACAAGTCTTTCCACGCCAACGCCGTCCACCCTTCGAATTCCTGGATCCACCGGGGCTGGACCCTGGCAAGCGCCTCCACTTGAGATGCGACGGGAACCGGGGAATTCTTTCCCCACCACGCAGGAAAAGGATCCCTCCTCTCGAGCTAGGAGGCGGAAACGGGGCTCCTGGATGTGGGCGGGACTCTCGTGCTTCCTCTCGAGTGGAGACGGGTATGTCAGAGAACTTCTTGAGTTGCAGCAAGGGTGTGAAGGACCCTTTGGAAGTTCAGATGTTAGATGTGATTAGCCTCGAGACGCCTCAGCGAAATGGGCCTCATTTCAGGGGAGAACCTCCTGGATTTTTTCGAGTTGCGGCAGGTGCTCTCACTTACGACGGGGACCTCAGTCTGGTGCCTCAGGAAAGTCCAGTCCCCATGCGAGTTGCTCGGGCCTCTCGGATTCTCTCCCATCGATGCAAGAAATCGGTGCCGTAACCTGAGCATTCCTCTCCAGTGCTGACATGGATCTTGACTTCTGGAGTCTGCCAGTCAAGAGGGGGCATGCAATGTAGCAGCAGTGATAAAGGGATTCGCATGGGGACTGGACTTTCCTGAGGCCACCAGAGCGGGTCCCTGAGGTCCCGTCGTAAGTTGAGAGCACCTGCCGCAACTCGAAAAAATCCAGGAGGTTTCTCCCTCCAAGCGAAATGAGGCCCATTTCCGCTGAGGCGTCTCGAGGCTAATCACATCTAACATCTGCAACTTCCAAAGGGTCCTTCACACCCTTGCTGCAACTCAAGAAGTTCTCTGACATACCCGTCTCCACTCGAGAGGAAGCACGAGAGTCCCGCCCACATCCAGAGGAGCCCCGTTTCCGCCTCCTAGCTCGAGAGGAGGGATCCTTTTCCTGCGTGGTGTGGAAAGAATTCCCCGCGTTCCCGTCGCATCTCAAGTGGAGGCGCTTGCCAGGGTCCAGCCCCAGTGGATCCAGGGAATTCGAAGGGTGGACGGCGTTGGTGTGGAAAGACTTGTTTGTTTATTAATGTAAGATTAGGTTAAGAAACTATAGTGTAATAAGAAGATTAATTGGAGGAAGAGGGCTGAATAGCTTGGTTTTCACGGAAGGCCATTAAAATTCCAGACAAGGAATTTGCACCATCTACGTTTGGCCACCGGCGCCCGCTTGAATATCTAAGGGTGCCTCGCCTTAAGCTCCCTTTCGTGCGGGTCTTAGCAGCCGGGGCAAGTAAGTAGACCTGGCGAGCCTCCGCGCCCCAGATGGAGATTCAGCCTGAAGTTAAAGTAAAGAGCAGAGAGAGGGAAGGGGAGAGAAGAAGAGAGAGAGAGAGACATGGGGGATCCAGAGTCCCAAGAAACTAGGCCGAGAGACTAGTTCGAGAAACTGGTCCAATCCTTTATTGTTCAGAAGGCCTTTTATACTTTTGATAAAACATGGAGATCAATGGGTAACACAGAATTATGTAGCGTTCGCAGCGCAGACTCTTTCTATACATCATTTTGTATACAAAAGGTCTCTGGTGATTTACATTATCTTCTGGCCAAGAGGCTTGTTAACACTTTTTAGCTCTCTTCCTTAATGAATGTTAATTTTGTTTCCCCTGAAGTGTTTTTTTTAATCTGCATCTCCTTAAAGCATTAAAGTTACATCTCTATAGAACAAAGGTGCAGTGCGATAGAACAAAGGTGCAGTGGGATATAACAAAGAAGGTACTTAACTCGAGGATCTAATGTTGCTAATACTAGGTCTACTACTTGTTTTTCTATATACCAACTATATCTAAAAATAAAGGATATGAAAATTTGGCAGCAAACATTGACTCAACAAATGAAACTTATAATCAGTCCTATTCTAAAGATTTTGACTCCTCGGAAGCCCCTACATTCCTAGGATGTTTTAAGCTTCCTGTGCCTCCTGCGGTCAGGAGGCCTCAAACAAACACACTTGCAGAGTCCTGCAGGCAGGCTAGAAAGCCATCGGAGGGGTTTTTTGGATTGAAACACTCTTTCAAATGCAGTAGACTAAAGCCCTGAATTGACTTTTTCCAGAAAATGTCAGAAGAGTGGAAAAGCAGAGCACAAAAGCCGGCAGATTTTTGTTGGGGTACATGCTTAGGAATTTCCAGAGGGGCCCCTGAAGTCTGAGCACGCCTTGCGTATGTCAGCTTCCTTCCTCATGACCTTGTCACGGCGGGATTCCTCACAAGGCTTCCGGCAGGCGCCTGCCAGGAAGGCTTTGAGAGGAATCCCGCCAGTGACAAGGTCATGAGGAAGGAAGCTGACATACGCAAGGCGTGCTCAGACTTCAGGGGCCCCTCTGGAAATTCCTAAGCATGTACCCCAACAAAAATCTGCCGGCTTTTGTGCTCTGCTTTTCCACTCTTCTGACATTTTCTGGAAAAAGTCAATTCAGGGCTTTAGTCTACTGCATTTGAAAGAGTGTTTCAATCCAAAAAACCCCTCCGATGGCTTTCTAGCCTGCCTGCAGGACTCTGCAAGTGTGTTTGTTTGAGGCCTCCTGACCGCAGGAGGCACAGGAAGCTTAAAACATCCTAGGAATGTAGGGGCTTCCGAGGAGTCAAAATCTTTAGAATAGGACTGATTATAAGTTTCATTTGTTGAGTCAATGTTTGCTGCCAAATTTTCATATCCTTTATTTTTAGATATAGTTGGTATATAGAAAAACAAGTAGTAGACCTAGTATTAGCAACATTAGATCCTCGAGTTAAGTACCTTCTTTGTTATATCCCACTGCACCTTTGTTCTATCGCACTGCACCTTTGTTCTATAGAGATGTAACTTTAATGCTTTAAGGAGATGCAGATTAAAAAAAACACTTCAGGGGAAACAAAATTAACATTCATTAAGGAAGAGAGCTAAAAAGTGTTAACAAGCCTCTTGGCCAGAAGATAATGTAAATCACCAGAGACCTTTTGTATACAAAATGATGTATAGAAAGAGTCTGCGCTGCGAACGCTACATAATTCTGTGTTACCCATTGATCTCCATGTTTTATCAAAAGTATAAAAGGCCTTCTGAACAATAAAGGATTGGACCAGTTTCTCGAACTAGTCTCTCGGCCTAGTTTCTTGGGACTCTGGATCCCCCATGTCTCTCTCTCTCTCTTCTTCTCTCCCCTTCCCTCTCTCTGCTCTTTACTTTAACTTCAGGCTGAATCTCCATCTGGGGCGCGGAGGCTCGCCAGGTCTACTTACTTGCCCCGGCTGCTAAGACCCGCACGAAAGGGAGCTTAAGGCGAGGCACCCTTAGATATTCAAGCGGGCGCCGGTGGCCAAACGTAGATGGTGCAAATTCCTTGTCTGGAATTTTAATGGCCTTCCGTGAAAACCAAGCTATTCAGCCCTCTTCCTCCAATTAATCTTCTTATTACACTATAGTTTCTTAACCTAATCTTACATTAATAAACAAACAAGTCTTTCCACACCAACGCCGTCCACCCTTCGAATTCCCTGGATCCACTGGGGCTGGACCCTGGCAAGCGCCTCCACTTGAGATGCGACGGGAACGCGGGGAATTCTTTCCCCACCACGCAGGAAAAGGATCCCTCCTCTCGAGCTAGGAGGCGGAAACGGGGCTCCTCTGGATGTGGGCGGGACTCTCGTGCTTCCTCTCGAGTGGAGACGGGTATGTCAGAGAACTTCTTGAGTTGCAGCAAGGGTGTGAAGGACCCTTTGGAAGTTCCAGATGTTAGATGTGATTAGCCTCGAGACGCCTCAGCGGAAATGGGCCTCATTTCGCCTGGAGGGGAGAACCTCCTGGATTTTCTCGAGTTGCGGCAGGTGCTCTTGACTTACGGCGGGGACCTCAGGGACCCGCTCTGGTGGCCTCAGGAAAGTCCAGTCCCCATGCGAGTTGCTCGGGGGCCTCTCGGGATTCCTCTCCCATCGATGCCGGGGCCCTAAGATCTTGTGCGAGCATCGGTGCAGGAATGCCTCGAGCATTACCTGCTACCGAGTTGCTCGCACAATGGATCTTAGGGCCCCGGCATCGATGGGAGAGGAATCCCGAGAGGCCCCCGAGCAACTCGCATGGGGACTGGACTTTCCTGAGGCCACCAGAGCGGGTCCCTGAGGTCCCCGCCGTAAGTCAAGAGCACCTGCCGCAACTCGAGAAAAATCCAGGAGGTTCTCCCCTCCAGGCGAAATGAGGCCCATTTCCGCTGAGGCGTCTCGAGGCTAATCACATCTAACATCTGGAACTTCCAAAGGGTCCTTCACACCCTTGCTGCAACTCAAGAAGTTCTCTGACATACCCGTCTCCACTCGAGAGGAAGCACGAGAGTCCCGCCCACATCCAGAGGAGCCCCGTTTCCGCCTCCTAGCTCGAGAGGAGGGATCCTTTTCCTGCGTGGTGGGGAAACAATTCCCCACGTTCCCGTCGCATCTCAAGTGGAGGCGCTTGCCAGGGTCCAGCCCCGGTGGATCCAGGGAATTCGAAGGGTGGACGGCGTTGGCGTGGAAAGAGTTGTTTGTTTATTAATGTGAGATTAGGTTAAGAAACTATAGTGTAATAAGAAGATTAAGTGGAGGAAGAGGGCTGAATAGCTTGGTTTTCACGGAAGGCCATTAAAATTCCAGACAAGGAATTTGCACCATCTACGTTTGGCCACCGGCGCCCGCTTGAATATCTAAGGCTGCCTCGCCTTAAGCTCCCTTTGGTGCGGGTCTTAACAGCCGGGGCAAGTAAGTAGACCTGGCGAGCCTCCGCGCCCCAGATGGAGATTCAGCCTGAAGTTAAAGTAAAGAGCAGAGAGAGGGAAGGGGAGAGAAGAAGAGAGAGAGAGAGACATGGGGGGATCCAGAGTCCCAAGAAACTAGGCCGAGAGACTAGTTCGAGAAACTGGTCCAATCCTTTATTGTTCAGAAGGCCTTTTATACTTTTGATAAAACATGGAGATCAATGGGTAACACAGAATTATGTAGCGTTCGCAGCGCAGACTCTTTCTATACATCATTTTGTATACAAAAGGTCTCTGGTGATTTACATTATCTTCTGGCCAAGAGGCTTGTTAACACTTTTTTAGCTCTCTTCCTTAATGAATGTTAATTTTGTTTCCCCTGAAGTGTTTTTTTAATCTGCATCTCCTTAAAGCATTAAAGTTACATCTCTATAGAACAAAGGTGCAGTGCGATAGAACAAAGGTGCAGTGGGATATAACAAAGAAGGTACTTAACTCGAGGATCTAATGTTGCTAATACTAGGTCTACTACTTGTTTTTCTATATACCAACTATATCTAAAAATAAAGGATATGAAAATTTGGCACAAACATTGACTCAACAAATGAAACTTATAATCAGTCCTATTTCAAAGCTCGAAGCCCTACATTCCTAGGATGTTTTAATCAGGAGCCTCAAACAAACACACTTTCCTGCTGAAAAAGTCAATTCACTCCTCGTGATCCAAAAACCCCTCCGATGGCTTTCTAGCCTGCCTGCAGGACTCTGCAAGTGTGTGTTGTTTGAGGCCCTCCTGACCGCAGGAGGCACAGGAAGCTTAAAACATCCTAGGAATGTAGGGGCTTCGAAGAGTCAAAATCTTTTAGAATAGGACTGATTATAAGTTTCATTTGTTGAGTCAATGTTTGCTGCCAAATTTTCATATCCTTTATTTTTAGATATAGTTGGTATATAGAAAAACAAGTAGTAGACCTAGTATTAGCCAACATTAGATCCTCGAGTTAAGTACCTTCTTTGTTATATCCCACTGCCACCTTTGTTCTATCGCACTGCCACCTTTGTTCTATAGAGATGTAACTTTAATGCTTTAAGGAGATGCAGATTAAAAAAAAACACTTCAGGGGGAAACAAAATTAACATTCATTAAGAAGAGAGCTAAAAAGTGTTAACAAGCCTCTTGGCCAGAAGATAATGTAAATCACCAGAGACCTTTTGTATACAAAATGATGTATAGAAAGAGTCTGCGCTGCGAACGCTACATAATTCTGTGTTACCCATTGATCTCCATGTTTTATCAAAAGTATAAAAGGCCTTCTGAACAATAAAGGATTGACCAGTTTCTCGAACTAGTCTCTCGGCCTAGTTTCTTGGGACTCTGGATCCCCCCATGTCTCTCTCTCTCTCTTCTTCTCTCCCCTTCCCTCTCTCTGCTCTTTACTTTAACTTCAGGCTGAATCTCCATCTGGGGCGCGGGAGGCTCGCCAGTCTACTTACTTGCCCCCGGCTGCTAAGACCCGCACGAAAGGGAGCTTAAGGCGAGGCACCCTTAGATATTCAAGCGGCGCCGGTGGCCCAAACGTAGATGGTGCAAATTCCTTGTCTGGAATTTTAA
>NW_017198692.1:0-7595 GCF_001704415.2 Capra hircus | reverse complement strand
TCGTGCTTCCTTCGCGTGGCGCCGGGTCTGTCGGGGCCCTTCTTGCGTTGCCGCCCGGTGTGCCGGCCCCTTTGGCCGTTCCCGCGGTTCGGTGTGCTTCGCCTGGCGCCTCCGCGCCTGGGCCTCCTCTCGCCTGCGGGGCGCCCTCCTGGCTTTTCTCGCGTTGCGGCCGGTGCTCTCGCCTTCCGCCGGGCCGCTCCGGGCCGCTCTGTGGCCTCCGGCCCCGGCCCGTCCCCCTGCGCGTTGCTCGGGGCCTCTCGGGCTTCCTCTCCCGTTCGCTGCCGGGCCTCCGCCCTTGTGTGGCGTCGTGCCGGCCCCTGCGGCTTCCCTCCCGTGCTGCCCTGGCTCTTGGGGTCTTCTGGCGTCTCCCCCGGGCCGTCCGTCCTCCGTCTCGCGTGGGGCCTGCCCGTGCGCCTTTCCCTCCCCGCGCTGTCGCCGCCGTGTCCCGTTCCCCTTCGCGTGGCTCCCGGCTCTGGGGCTTTCCCTCGCGGCTTTCCCCGCGGCCTTTCGCCCCGCGGCTTTTCCCCCGGGCTGCCCGTGCCCGTGGTGTGCGTCGCTCCTCGCTTGCCCGTGCGGCCGTGCCGGCCCCCGGTTTCCCTGGCCTGGCCTGCGCCCTCTGGGGGCCTCTGGCCTGGTGCCCGCCCTGGCGTTCCTCTCGCCTTTCCTGTGGCGCGCGCGCCTCTCTTGCGCTGCGCCGGGCCCCCGGGCCTTCTTTCCCGCCCCCGCCGGCCCGGCTCCCTCCTCTCGCGGCTCGCCGGCGGCCCGGGGCCCCTCTGGCTGTGGGCGGGCCCTCCGGTTCCTCTTGCGTGGCGCCGGGTCTGTCGGGGCCCTTCTTGCGTTGCCGCCCGGGTGTGCCGGCCCCTTTGCCGTTCCCGCGTTTTCGGTGTGCTTCGCCTCGCGCCGCCTCCGCGGCCCTGGGCCCCTCTCGCCTGGCGGGGCCGCCCTCCTGGCTTTTCTCGCGTTGCGGCCGGTGCTCTCGCCTTCCGCGGGCCTCCGGGCCCGCTCTGGTGGCCTCCGGCCCGGCCCGTCCCCCGCGCGTTGCTCGGGCCTCTCGGGCTTCCCTCCCGTCGCTGCTGGGGCCTCCGCCTTGTGTGGCGTCCGTGCCGGCCCCTGCGGCTTCCTCTCCCGTGCTGCCCTGGCTCTTGGGTCCTTCTGGCGTCTCCCCCGGGGCGTCCGTCCTCGTCTCGCGTGGGCCTGCCCGTGCGCTTTCCTCCGGCGCTGTCGCCGCCGTGTCCCCTTTCGCGTGGCTCCGGGCTCTGTGGCTTCCCTGCTTTCCCCTGCCGGCTTTCCCCGCGGCTTCCCCCGGGCTGTCCCCGTGCCCCGTGGTGTGCGTCGCTCCTCGCTTGCCCGTCGCGGCCGTGCCGGGCCCCCGGTTTCCCTGGCCTGGCCTGCGCCCTCTGGGGGCCTCTGGGCCTGGTGGCCCGCCCTGGCGTTCCTCTCGCCTTTCCTGTGGCGCGCGCCTCCTCTTGCGCTGGCGCCGGGCCCCCGGGCCTTCTTTCCCGCCCCCGCCGGGCCCGGCTCCCTCCCTCGCGCTCGGCGGCGGCCCCGGGGCTCCTCTGGCTGTGGGCGGGCCCTCGTGCTTCCTCTCGCGTGGCGCCGGGTCTGTCGGGGCCCTTCTTGCGTTGCCGCCCGGGTGTGCCGGCCCTTTGGCCGTTCCCGCTTTCGCTGTGCTTCGCCTCGCGCCGCCTCCGCGGCCTGGGCCTCCTCTCGCCTGGCGGGGCGCCCCTCCTGGCTTTTCTCGCGTTGCGGCCGGTGCTCTCGCCTTTCCGCCGGGGCCCTCCGGGCCCCGCTCTGGTGGCCTCCGGCCCGGCCCGTCCCCTGCGTTGCTCGGGGCCTCTCGGGCTTCCTCTCCGTCGCTGCCCGGGCCTCCGCCTTGTGTGGCGTCGGTGCCGGCCCTGCGGCTTCCTCTCCCGTGCTGCGGCTCTTCTCCTTCCCGGCGCGCTGCGGCCCCCGCTGCGCGTCCGGCCCCCTCCCTCCTCCTCCTGGCCCTTCCCCCGGTCCTTCCCGTTGCTGCCCCTCCCGCCGTTCCCGCCCTCCCCGCTCCCCTCCGCGGCGCCCGCTTCCCGCCCCCTCCCGGCGCCCGCGTTTCCCGCTCCTCGCTCGCGCGGCGGGCTCCTTTCCCTGCGTGGCGGCCCGCCTTCCCGGCGTTCCCTCGCCTCTCCCGCGCGGCGCTCTCCCCGGCCCGGCGCGCGCCCCTCCCGGCGTCCCCCCTTCCCCGCGTCCCCGCTGTCTCCGTCCCTTCCCGGGCCCCGTTTCCCTGCCCTGCCTCGCCTTTCCCGCCGCGGCTCGCCTCCCCCCCGGTGGCCCGTGGGCCCGCCCTGTGGGCCGCCTGGCCCGCCTCGCGGCCCGCGGCCGCTCCTTGCTCCCCGCCCGGCCGCGTGCCCTGCTGCCCCGCTCGGGCGGCCCGCCCGTGCCTGCCCCCCTCGCGCCGCGGCCTGCCTCCCCTGGGGCGCCTCCCGCCGTCCCCCCCGCTCCCTGTCCGCCCTGGCGCGGCCTCCTCCGTTCCGGCCCCGCCTCCCCCCCCGGTCTTCGGCCCGGCCTCGCCGGCGCGCCCCCCGCGGCCCCCGCGCCCTCGCCTGGGGCCTGGCCTTTCCTGCGGCCCCGCGCGGGTCCCTGCGGTCCCCGTCGTCCGTCGCGCGCCCCTGCCGCCCCTCGCGCCCCTCCCGGCGGTTCTCCCCTCCCGGCGCGCTGCGGCCCCTTTCCGCTGCGGCGTCTCGCGGCTCCTCCCCTCCCTCTGGCCCTTCCCCGGGTCCTTCCCCCCTTGCTGCCCCTCCCGCCGTTCCGCCCTCCCCGTCTCCCTCGCGCGGCCGCCCGCGCGTCCCGCCCCCCTCCCGCGGCGCCCCGTTTCCGCCTCCTCGCTCGCGCGGCGGGCTCCTTTCCCTGCGTGGTCGGGCCCGCCTTCCGGCGTTCCCGTCGCCTCTCCCGCGGCGGCGCTCTCCCCCGGCCCGGCGCGCGGCCCTCCCGGGTCGTGCCCCCTTCCCCGCGTCCCCCCTGTCTCCGTCCCTTCCCGGGCCCCTGTTTTCCCTGCCCTGCCTCGCCTTTCCCGCCGCGGCTCGCCCCCCCCCCCGGTGGCCCGTGGGCCCGCCCTGTGGGCCCGCCTCGTGGCCCGCCTCGCGGCCGCCCCCCGCTGCCTCTCCCCCGCCGGCCCGCGTGCCCCTGCTGCTCCCGCTCGGGCGGCCCGCGCCCGTGCCTGCCCCCCCTCGCCCGCGGCCTGCCTCCCCTGGGGCGCCTCCCGCTCCCCCCCGCTCCCTGTCCGCCCTGGCGCGGCCTCTCCGGTTCCGGCCCGCCTCCCCCCCGGTCTTCGGCCCCGGCCTCGCCGGCGCGGCCTCCGCGCGGCCCCCGCGCCCCTCCTGGGGCCTGGCCTTTCCTGCGGCCCCCCGCGCGGGTCCCTGCGGTCCCCGTCGTCCCGCGCCCCCTGCCGCCCCTCGCGCCCCTCCGGCGGTTCTCCCCTCCCGGCGCGCTGCGGCCCCTTTCCGCTGCGGCGTCTCGCGGCTCCTCCCTCCCCTCTGGCCCTTCCCCCGGGTCCTTCCCCCCCTTGCTGCCCCTCCCGCCGTTCCCCGCCCTCCCCGTCTCCCCTCGCGCGGCCGCGCGCGTCCCGCCCCCTCCCGCGGCGCCCCGTTTCCGCCTCCTCGCTCGCGCGGCGGCTCCTTTCCCTGCGTGGTCGGGCCCGCCTTCCCGTTCCCGTCGCCTCTCCCGCGGCGGCGCTCTCCCCCGGCCCGCGCGCGGCCCTCCCCGTGCCCCTTTCCCGCGTCCCCCCGCTGTCTCCGTCCCTTCCCGGGCCCCTGTTTTCCCTGCCCTGCCTCGCCTTTCCCGCCGCGGCTCGCCTCCCCCCCGGTGGCCCGTGGCCCGCCCTGTGGGCCCGCCTCGTGGCCCGCCTCGCGGCCCGCCCCCGCTCCCTTGCTCCCGCGCCGGGCCGCGTGCCCCTGCTGCTCCCGCTCGGGCGGCCCGCCCGTGCCTGCCCCCCTCGCGCCGCGGCCTGCCTCCCCTGGGGCGCCTCCCGCCGTCCCCCCGCTCCCTGTCCGCCCTGGCGCGGCCTCCTCCGGTTCCCGGCCCGCCTCCCCCCCGGTCTTCGGCCCGGCCTCGCCGGGCGCGGCCTCCCGCGCGGCCCCGCGCCCCTCGCCTGGGCCTGGCCTTTCCTGCGGCCCCCGCGCGGTCCCTGCGGTCCCCGTCGTCCGTCGCGCGCCCCTGCGCCCCTCGCGCCCCTCCCGGCGGTTCTCCCCCCGGCGCGCTGCGGCCCTTTCCGCTGCGGCGTCTCGCGGCTCCTCCCCCTCCCCCTGCCTTCCCCCGGGTCCTTCCCTTGCTGCCCCTCCCGCCGTTCCCCCCCTCCCCGTCTCCCCCTCGCGCGGCCGCCCCGCGTCCCCCCCCCTCCCGCGGCGCCCCGTTTCCGCCTCCTCGCTCGCGCGGCGGCTCCTTTCCCTGCGTGGGGCCCTTTCCCGGCGTTCCCGTCGCCTCTCCCGCGGCGGCGCTCTCCCCCCGGCCCGGCGCGCGGCCCTCCCGGTCGTGCCCCCCTTCCCCGCGTCCCCCCCTGTCTCCGTCCCTTCCGGGCCCCTGTTTTCCCTGCCCTGCCCTGCCTCGCCTTTCCCGCCGCGGCTCGCCTCCCCCCCGGTGGCCCGTGGCCCGTGGGCCCGCCGGCCGCCTCGTGGGCCCGCCTCGCGGGCCCGCCCCCGCTCCTTGCTCCCCGCGCCGGGCCGCGTGCCCCTGCTGCTCCCGCTCGGGCGGCCCGCGCCCGTGCCTGCCCCCCCTCGCGCCGCGGCCTGCCTCCCCTGGGCGCCTCCCGCCGTCCCCCCCGCTCCCTGTCCGCCCTGGCGCGGCCTCCTCCGGTTCCGGCCCGCCTCCCCCCTCTTCGGCCCCGCCTCGCCGGGCGCGGCCTCCGCGCGGCCCCCGCGCC
Organism: Capra hircus; assembly: GCF_001704415.2. NCBI lineage: Eukaryota > Metazoa > Chordata > Mammalia > Artiodactyla > Bovidae > Capra > Capra hircus. The sequence continues at coordinate 2,707 of NW_017198692.1, read as the reverse complement.
CTCGCCTGGGGCCTGGCCTTTCCTGCGGCCCCCCGCGCGGGTCCCTGCGGTCCCCGTCGTCCGTCGCGCCCCCCTGCCGCCCTCGCGCCCCTCCCGGCGGTTCTCCCCTCCCGGCGCTGCGGCCCCTTTCCGCTGCGGCGTCTCGCGGCTCCTCCCCCCTCCCCTCTGGCCCTTCCCCCGGGTCCTTCCCCCCTTGCTGCCCCTCCCGCCGTTCCCCGCCTCCCCGTCTCCCCTCGCGCGGCCGCCCGCGCGTCCGCCCCCTCCCGCGGCGCCCCGTTTCCGCCTCCTCGCTCGCGCGGCGGGCTCCTTTCCCTGCGTGGTCGGGCCCGCCTTCCGGCGTTCCCGTCGCCTCCCCGCGGCGCTCTCCCCGGCCCGGCGCGCGGCCCTCCCGGGTCGTGCCCCCTTCCCCGCGTCCCCCGCTGTCTCCGTCCCTTCCCGGGCCCCCTGTTTTCCCTGCCCTGCCTCGCCTTTCCCGCCGCGGCTCGCCTCCCCCCCCGGTGGCCCGTGGCCGCCCTGTGGGCCCGCCTCGTGGCCCGCCTCGTGGGCCCGCCTCGCGGGCCCGCCCCCGCTCCCTTGCTCCCGCGCCGGCCGCGTGCCCCTGCTGCTCCCGCTCGGGCGGCCCGCCCGTGCCTGCCCCCCCTCGCGCCGCGGCCTGCCTCCCCTGGGGCGCCTCCCGCCGTCCCCCCGCTCCCTGTCCGCCCTGGCGCGGCCTCCTCCGGTTCCGGCCCCCTCCCCCCGGTCTTCGGCCCCGGCCTCGCCGGCGCGGCCTCCCGCGCGGCCCCCGCGCCCCTCGCCTGGGCCTGGCCTTTCCTGCGGCCCCCGCGGGGTCCCTGCGGTCCCCGTCGTCCGTCGCGCGCCCCTGCCGCCCCTCGCGCCCCTCCCGGCGGTTCTCCCCTCCCGGCGCGCTGCGGCCCCTTTCCGCTGCGGCGTCTCGCGGCTCCTCCCCCCCTCTGGCCCTTCCCCGGGTCCTTCCCCCCTTGCTGCCCCTCCCGCCGTTCCCCCCTCCCCCGTCTCCCCTCGCGCGGCCGCCCGCGCGTCCGCCCCCCCTCCGCGGCCCCGTTTCCGCCTCCTCGCTCGCGCGGCGGCTCCTTTCCCTGCGTGGTCGGGCCCGCCTTCCGGCGTTCCCGTCGCCTCTCCCGCGGCGGCGCTCTCCCCCGGCCCGGCGCGCGGCCCTCCCGGGTCGTGCCCCCTTCCCCGCGTCCCCCGCTGTCTCCGTCCCTTCCCGGGCCCCTGTTTTCCCTGCCCTGCCTCGCCTTTCCCGCCGCGGCTCGCCTCCCCCCCGGTGGCCCGTGGGCCCTGTGGGCCCGCCTCGGGCCCGCCTCGTGGGCCCGCCTCGCGGGCCGCCCCCGCTCCCTTGCTCCCCGCGCCGGGCCGCGTGCCCCTGCTGCTCCCGCTCGGGCGGCCCGCCCGTGCCTGCCCCCCCTCGCGCCGCGGCCTGCCTCCCTGGGGCGCCTCCCGCCGTCCCCCCGCTCCCTGTCCGCCCTGGCGCGGCCTCCTCCGGTTCCGGCCCGCCTCCCCCCGGTCTTCGGCCCCCGCCTCGCCGGGCGCGGCCTCCGCGCGGCCCCCGCGCCCCTCGCCTGGGGCCTGGCCTTTCCTGCGGCCCCCCGCGCGGGTCCCTGCGGTCCCCGTCGTCCGTCGCGCGCCCTGCCGCCCCTCGCGCCCTCCGGCGGTTCTCCCTCCCGGCGCGCTGCGGCCCCTTTCCGCTGCGGCGTCTCGCGGCTCCTCCCCCTCCCCTGGCCCTTCCCCCGGGTCCTTCCCCCCCTTGCTGCCCCTCCCGCCGTTCCCCGCCCTCCCCGTCTCCCCTCGCGCGGCCGCCCGCGCGTCCCGCCCCCTCCGCGGCGCCCGTTTCCGCCTCCTCGCTCGCGCGGGGCTCCTTTCCCTGCGTGGTCGGGCCGCCTTCCCGGCGTTCCGTCGTCGCCCCGCGGCGGCGCTCTCCCCCGGCCCGGCGCGCGGCCCTCCCGGGTCGTGCCCCCCTTCCCCGCGTCCCCCGCTGTCTCCCCCCTTCCCGGCCCCCTGTTTTCCCTGCCCTGCCTCGCCTTTCCCGCCGCGGCTCGCCTCCCCCCGGTGGCCCGTGGCCCGCCCTGTGGGCCCGCCTCGTGGGCCCGCCTCGTGGCCCGCTCGCGGCCCGCCCCCGCTCCCTTGCTCCCCGCGCCGGGCCCCGTGCCCCGCTGCTCCCGCTCGGGCGCCCGCCCGTGCCTGCCCCCCCTCGCCCGCGGCCTGCCTCCCCTGGGCGCCTCCCGCCGTCCCCCCCGCTCCCTGTCCGCCCTGGCGCGGCCTCCTCCGGTTCCGGCCCCGCCTCCCCCCCGGTCTTCGGCCCCGCCTCGCCGGGCGCGGCCTCCGCGCGGCCCCGCGCCCCTCGCCTGGGCCTGCCTTTTCCTGCGGCCCCCGCGCGGGTCCCTGCGGTCCCCGTCGTCCCTCGCGCGCCCCCGCCCCTCGCCCCTCCCGGCGGTTCTCCCTCCCGGCGCGCTGCGGCCCCTTTCCGCTGCGGCGTCTCGCGGCTCCTCCCCTCCCCTCTGGCCCTTCCCCGGGTCCTTCCCCCCTTGCTGCCTCCCGCCGTTCCCCGCCCTCCCCTCCCCCTCGCGCGGCCGCCGCGCGTCCCCGCCCCTCCCGCGGCGCCCCGTTTTCCTCCTCCTCGCTCGCGCGCGGGCTCCTTTCCCTGCGTGGTCGGGCCCGCCTTCCCGGCCTTCCCGTCGCCTCTCCCGGCGCG
>NW_017198691.1:0-7596 GCF_001704415.2 Capra hircus | reverse complement strand
AGGTCAGTGCCGGAACCTGAGGATTCCTCTCCAGTGCTGACATGAATTTTGTTGTGGAGGGGGTCTCTGCTCCCAGGGGAGTCAGTCCTCGTCTCGAATGGGGCATGCACGTGCGATTTCCTCTCGAGCTGTAGCAGCAGTGTCACGTTCCCTTCGCGTGAATCAAGGGATCTGTGGCTTTCCCTCGAGGCTTGCCCAGGAGGCTTTCCCACAGGGCTGTCCCACGTGCCACCGTGGTGTGAGTCGATCCTCGGCTTGAAAGTCGAGGCAGTGCAGGGAAAACAGGTTTCCCTGCAATGGACTGAGACATCTGGGGGACTCTGGGAATGGTGGCACGACCCTGGAGTTCCTCTCGCCTTTCCTGTGGAGAGCGCCTCCTCTTGAGATGCGACGGAAACGCAGGGAATTCTTTCCCGACCACGCAGGGGAAGGATCCCTCCTCTCGAGCTAGGAGGCGGAAAAGGGGCTCCTCTGGATGAGGGCGGGACTCTTGTGCTTCCTCTCGAGTGGAGACGGGTATGTCGGGGAACTTCTTGAGTTGCAGCAAGGGTGTGAAGGACCTTTTGGAAGTTCCAGAGGTTAGGTGTGATTAGCCTCGATCGCCTCAGGGGAAATGGGCCTCATCTCGCCTGGAGGGGAGAACCTCCTGGATTTTCTCGAGTTGCGGCAGGTGCTCTCGACTTACGACGGGGACCTCAGGGACCCGCTCTGGTGGCCTCAGGAAAGGCCAGTCCCATGCGAGTTGCTCGGGGGCCTCTCGGGATTCCTCTCCGTCGATGCCGGGGCCTAAGACTGCCGGGAGCCAGTGTGAGGAAGCCCGCCCGTGACAAGGTTATGAGGAAGGAAGCTGACATAAGCAAGGCGTGCTCAGACTTCAGGGACCCCTCTGGAAATTTTTAAGCATGTACCCCAACAAAAATCTGCCGGTTTTTGTGCTCTGCTTTTTCACTCTTCTGACCTTTTCTGGAAAAAGTCAATTCAGGGCGTTAGTCTTCTGCATTTGAAAGAGTGTTTCAATCCAAAAACCCTCTGATGGCTTTCTAGCCTGCCTGTAGGACTCGTACAGCTGTGCTTGTGATTGTTTGAGGCCTCCTGACCGCAGGAGGCACAGGAAGCTTAAAACATCCTAGGAATGCAGGAGCTTCCGAGGAGTCAAAATCTTTAGAATGGGACTGATTAAAAGTTTCATTTTTTGGTCAATGCTTGCTGCCAAATTTTCATATCCTTTATTTTTAGATATAGTTGGTATATAGAAAAACAAGTAGTAGACCTGGTATTAGCAACATTAGATCTTTGAGTTAAGTACCTTCTTTGTTATAACCCACTGCACCTTTGTTTATTAGAGATGTAACTTTAATGCTTTAAGGAGATTCAGATTAAAGAAAAACACTTCAGGGGAAACAAAATTAACATTCATTAAGGAAGAGAGCCAAAAAGTGTTAACAAGCCTCTTGGCCAGAAGATAATGTAAATCACCTGAGACCTTTTGTATACAAAATGATATACAGAAATAATCTGGGTTGTGAATGCTACATAATTTTGTGTTATCCATTGATCTCCATGTTTTATCAAAAGTATAAAAGGCCTTCTGAACAATAAAGGAGGAGGCCAGGGGCCGGGGCCCAGTTTCTCGACCAGCTTCTCGAACTAGTCTCTCAGCCTGGTTTCTGGGACTCTGGCTCCCCCCGTGTCTTTCTCTCTCTTTCTTCTTCTCTAACTTTCCTTCTCTCTGCTCTTTACTTTAACTTCAGGCTGAATCTCCACCTCGAGTGCGGAGGCTCGCCAGGTCTACTTACTTGCCCTGGCTGCTAAGACCCGCACGAAAGGGAGCTTAAGGCGAGGCACCCTTAGATATTCAAGCGGGCGCCGGTGGCCCAACGTAGGTGGTGCAAATTCCTTGTCTGGAATTTTATTGGCCTTCCGCGTAAACCAAGCTATTCAGCCCTCTTCCTCCACTTAATCTTCTTACTACACTATAGTTTCCTAATCTAATCTTACATTAATAAATAAACAAGTCTTTCCACGCCAACGCCATCCACCCTTCGAATTCCCTGGATCCACCAGGGCTGGACCCCGGCATAAGACCTTGTGTGGAGTCAGTGCCGGAACCTGAGGATTCCTCTCCAGTGCTGACATGGATCTTAGGGTACTTCTGGAGTCTCCCCAGGGGAGTCAGACTTCGTCGCGAGTGGGGGCATGCACATGTGCTTTCCTCCCGAGCTGTAGCAGCAGTGTCATGCTCCCCTTCGCGTGGATCAAGGGATCTGTGGCTTTCCCACGAGGCTTTCCCACGAGGCATTCCGCAAGGCTTTCCCACAGGGCTGTCCCACGTGCCACTGTGGTGTGAGTCAATCCTCGGCTTGAAAGTCGAGGCAGTACAGGGAAAACAGGTTTCCCTGGAATGAACTGAGACATCTGGGGGACTCTGGGAATGGTGGCTGGAGTTCCTCTCGCCTTTCCTGTGGATAGCGCCTCTTCTTGAGATGCGACGGGAACGCCGCGAATTCTTTCCCGACCACGCAGGGAATGGATCCCTCCTCTGGAGCTGGAGGCAGAAACGGGGCTTCTCTGGATGAGGGCGGGAGTCTCCTGATTCCTCTCGAGTGGAGACGGGTATGTCGGGGAACTTCTTGCGTTGCAGCAAGGGTGTGAAGGACCCTTTGTCAGTTCCAGAGGTTAGGTGTGATTAGCCTCGAGATGCCTCAGTGGAAATGGGCCTCATCTCGCCTGGAGGGGAGAACCTCCTGGATTTTCTCGAGTTGTGGCAGGTGCTCTCAACATATGACGGAGACCTCAGGAACCCGCTATGGAGGCCTCAGGAAAGGCCAGTCCCATGGGAGTAGCTCGGGGTCTCTCGGGATTCCTCTCCCGTCGATGCCGGGCCTAAGACCTTGTGTGGAATCGCTGCCGGAACCTGAGGATTCCTCTCCAGTGCTGACATGGATTTGGGGTACTTCTGGATTCTCCACAGGGGAGTCAGTCCTCGTCTGGAATTGGGGCACTCACGTGCGATTTCCTCTTGATCTGTAGCAGCAGTGTCACGCTTCCCTTGCCGTGGATCAAGGGATCTGTGGCTTTCCCTCGAGGCTTTCCCACGAGGCTTTCCCACAGGGCTGTCCCACGTGCATCGTGGTGTGAGTCGATCCTCGGCTTGAAAGTCGAGGCAGTGCAGGGAAAACAGATTTCCCTGGAATGGATTGAGACATCTGGGGGTCTCTGGGAATGGTGGCACGACCCTGGAGTTCCTCTCGCCTTTCCTGTGGAGAGTGCCTCCTCTTGAGATGCGTCGGGAACGCCGGGAAGTCTTTCCCCAACACGCAGGAAAAGGATCTCTACTCTCGAGCTAGGAGGCGGAAACGGGGCTCCTCTGGATGTGGGCGGGACTCTCGTGCTTCCTCTCGAGTGGAGACGGGTATGTGGGGGAACTTCTTGAGTTGCAGCAAGGGTGTGAAGGACCCATAGGAAGTTCCAGAGGATAGGTGTGATTAGCCTCGAGACGCCTCAGCGGAAATGGGCCTCATCTCGCCTGGAGGGGAGAACCTCCTGGATTTTCTCCAGTTGCGGCAGGTGCTCTCGACTTACGACGGGGACCTCAGGAACCCGCTCTGGTGGCCTCACGAAAGGCCAGTCCCCATGCGAGATGCTCGGTGGTCTCTCGGGATTCCTCTCCCGTCGATGCCCGGGCCTAAGACCTTGTGTGGAGTCAGTGCTGGAACCTGAGGATTCCTCTCCAGTGCTGACATGGATCTTGGGGTACTTCTGGAGTCTCCCCAGGGGAGTCAGATCTCGTCTCGAGTGGGGGCATACACGTGCGCTTTCCTGCGAGCTGTAGCAGCATTTTCATGCTTCCCTTCGAGTGGTTCAAGGCATCTGTGGATTTCCCTCGAGTCTTTCCCACGAGGCTTTCCCACGAGGCTTTCTCACAGGGCTGTCCCACGTGCCCCGTGGTGTGAGTCGATCCTTGGCTTAAAGTCGAGTTAGTGCAGGGAAAACAGGTTTCCCTGGAATGGACTGAGACATCTGGGAGACTCTGGGAATGGTGGCACGACCCTGGAGTTCCTCTCGCCTTTCCTGTGGAGAGCGCATCCTCTTGAGATGGGACGGGAATGCCGGGAATTCTTTCCCCACCACGCAGGGAAAGGATTCCTCCTCTCGTCCTTTGAGGCGGAAACGGGGGTCCTGTGCATGTGGGCGGGACTCTCGTGCTTCCTCTCGAGTGGAGTCGGTATGTCGGGGAACTTCTTGAGTTGCAGCAAGGGTGTGAAGGATCCTTTGGAAGTTCCAGAGGTTAGATGTGATTACCCTCGAGACGCCTCTGTGGAAATGGCATCATCTCGCCTAGAGGGGAGAACCTCCAGGATTTTCTCGAGTTGCGGCAGGTGCCCTCGACTTACGACGGGGCCTCAGGGACCCACTCTGGTGGCCTCAGGAAAGGCCAGTCCCGATGCGAGTTGCTAGAGGGCCTCTCGGGATTGCTCTGCCGGAGATGCCGGGGCCTAAGACCTTGTGTGGAGTCGTTGCTGGAACCTGAGGATTTCTCTCCAATGCTGACATGGATCTTGGGGTACTTCTGGAGACTCCCCTGGGAGTCAGTCCTCGTCTCGAGTGGGGGCATGCACGTGCGCTTACCTCCCAAGCTGTATCAGCAGTGTCAGGCTTCCCTTCACGTGGATCAAGGGATCTGTTTCTTTACCTCGAGCCTTTCCCACGAGGCTTTCCCTCGAGGCTTTCCCACGAGGCTTTCCCGAGGCTTTCCACGTTCCACCGTGGTGTGACTCTATCCTCGGATTGAAAGTCGAGGCAGTGCAGGGAAAACAGGTTTCCCTGGAATTGACTGAGACATCCGGGGGACTCTGGGAATGGTGGCACGACCTGGAGTTCCTCTCACCTTTACTGTTTAGAGCGCCTCCTCTTGAGATGCGACAGGAACGCCGGGAATTCTTTCCGGACACGCAGGGAAAGGATCCCTCCTCTCGAGCTACGAGGCGGAAACACGGCTCATCTGAATGTGGGCTGGGCTCTCGTGCTTCCTCTCGAGTGGAGACGGGTATGTCGGGGAACTTCTTGAGTTGCAGCAAGGGTGTGAAGGACCCTTTGGAAGTTCCAGAATTTAGGTGTGATTAGACTCGAGACGTCTCAGCGGAAAAGGGCCTCATCTCGCCTGGAGGGGAGAACCTCCTGGATTTTCTCGAGTTGCGGCAGGTGCTCTCGACTTAGGACGGGGACCTCAGGGACCCGCTCTGGTGGCCTCAGGAAAGGCCAGTACCCATGCGAGTTGTTCAGGGGCCTTTCGGAATTCCTCTCCCATCGATGCCGGGGCCTAAGACCTTGTGTGGAGTTGGTGTCATAACCTGAGGATTCCTCTCCAGTGCAGACATGGTTCTTGGGGTACTTCTGGAGTCTCCCAGGGAGTAAGTCCTCGTCTCGAGTGGGGCGATGCACGTGCGCTTTCCTCCCGAGCTGTAGCAGCAGTGTCACGCTTCCCTTCGCGTGTATCAAGGGATCTGTGGCTTTCCCTCGAGGCTTTCCTCGAGGCTTTCCCACGAGGCTTTTCCACAGGGCTGTCCCACATGCTACAGTGGTGTGAGTCGATCCTCGGCTTGAAACTCGAGGCAGTGCAGGGAAAACAGTTTTCCCTGGAATGGACTGAGACACATGGGGGACTCAGGGAATGGTGGCACGACCTGGAGTTCCTCTCGTCTTTAGTGTGGAGAGCGCCTCCTCTTGAGATGCCACGGGAACGCCGGGAATTCTTGATCGAACACGCAGGGAAAGGATCCCTCCTCTCGAGCTAGGAGGCAGAAAAGGGGCTCCACTGGATGTGGGCGGGATTCTTGTGCTTCCTCTCAAGTGGAGACGGTTATGTCGGGGAACTTCTTGAGTTGAAGCAAGGGTGTGAAGGACTCTTTGGAAGTTCGAGAGGTTAGGTGTGATTAGCCTCGATACGTCTCAGCGGAAATGGGCTTCATCTCACCTGGAGGGGAGAACCTCCTGGATTTTCTCGAGTTGCGGCAGGTGCTCTCGACTTACGACCTGGACCTCAAGGACCCGCTTTGTTGGCCTGAGGAAAGGCCAGTCCCCATGCGAGTTGCTAGAGGTCTTGTCACTATTCCTCTCCCGTCGATGCCGGGCCTAAGACCTTGTGGGAGTCGGGGCCGGAACCTGAGGATTCCTCTCCAGGGCTGACATGCATCTTGGGGTATTTCTGGAGTCTCCCCAGGGGAGTCAGTTCTCGTCTCGAGTATGGGCATGCACGTGCGCTTTCCTCCCGTGCTGTAGCAGCAGTGTCACGCTTCCCGTCGCATGGATTAAGGGATCTGTGGCTTTCCCTCGAGGCTTTCCCACGAGGCTTTCCCACAGGGTTGTTACACGTGCCACCGTGGTGTGAGTCGATCCTCGGCGTGAAAGTCGAAGCAGTGCAGGGAAAACAGGATCCTCTGGAATGGACTGAGACATCTGGGGGACTCTTGGAATGGTGGCACGACCCATGAGTTCCTCTCGCCTTTCCTGTGCAGCGCGCCTCCTCTTGAGATGCGTCGAAACGTCGGGAATTCTTTCCCGAGGAAGCAGGGAAGGATCCCTCATCTCGAGCTTGGAGGCGGAAATGGAGCTCCTCTGGCGGTGGCCGGACCCTGGTGCTTTCTCTGGAGTGGAGACGAGTATGTCGGGGAACTTCTTGAGTTTTAGCAATGGTGTTTAGGACACTTTGGTAGTTCGCAGAGTTTAGCTGTGATTACTCTCGAGACGCCGCAGAGAAAATGGGTCTCATCTCGACTGGAGCAGAGAACCTCCTGGATTTTCTCGAGTTGCGGCAGGTACTCTCGACATACGACCGTGACCTCAGGGACAGTGTAGCAGATGTGTCACGCTTCCTTCGCGGGGGATCAAGGGATCTCTGGCTTTCCCTCGAGGCTTTCTCACAGGGCTGTCCACATGCCACCATGGTGTGAGTGGATCCTCGGGTGAAATTCGAGGCAGTGCTGGGAAAACGGGTTCCTCTGAAATGGACTGAGACATCTGGGGGACTCTTGAAATGGTGGCACGACCTTGGAGTTCCTCTCGCCTTTCCTATTAAGAACCTTTGCTCTGAGATGCCATGGGAACGCCGAAAAATCTTTCCTGACTAAGCAGGATAGGATCCTTCATCTCGGAAACGGGGTTCCTCTGAATGTGGGCGTGACCCTGCTTGCTCCTCTCGTGTGGAGACGGGTATGTCGGGGAACTTCTTGAGTTGCAGCAAGGACCCTTTTTGAATTTCCAGAGGTTAGGTGTGATGAGCCTCCAGACACCTCAGAGGAAATGGGCCTCATCCCGCCTGGAGGGGAGAACCTCCTGGATTTTACCCAGTTGCGGCAGGTTCTCTCGAGTTATGACGGGTCCTCAGGGACCCGCTCTGGTGGCCTCAGGAAAGGCCAGTCCCCATGCGAGTTACCAGGGGCCTCTAGGGATTCCTCTCCATCGATGCCGGTGCCTAAGACCTTGTGTGGAGTCGGGGCCAGACCCTGAGGATGCCTCTCCAGTGCTGACATGAATCTTTCCGTACTTCTGGAGTCTCACCAGGGGAGTCAGTCTTCATCTCGTGTGGGGGCATGCACC
>NW_017198690.1:0-19725 GCF_001704415.2 Capra hircus | reverse complement strand
TACTGAGCGATTCTGAAGACTGCATAGCCACACTCAACTCATCCTCTATCCCTTAAACACAGTCATTTTTATCTAGTTGATCAGGCTGTTTTCTGTCTTTCTAGAAAATCCTTTAAAAATATGCTTAAGTATCTATCCAAGAGACTAATTTAATTGGTTTGGGTGGGGCCTTGTCATCAATAATATTTACAAAGGTCCCCAGGTAATGTGAAGCCAAGGTTGGGATTCACTGACTCAGACAGGCTTTCATGTTTGTTGTTGTTTTTGTTTCCCTTATTAGGCAAATTCAAACATCTGGGAATGATTTTAATTTTTTGCTTGGTTGTTGAATGAAAACCTAGCTTCGGCCATGTCACCAAGTAAACTAAGTTGAGATGCCAAACATTCCTTGATGTTAGTAAAGACTCCAAAGACTATGGAAATGAAAAGGCAGTAGTGATTTTAACACTTATTACATGACCAAACACTGCTCAAATAAGTAACTTTTTGCAAGTCACTGCATTTTCTCTTTGTAAAATGGAGTTTTAATAGTGCTTTTCTTATAGGATTATTATGAGAAATAAATAATATCATTAAAGAGTTGAGACAATTTCCTGGTACATATTTAGTCATATATAACTGCTAGCAATAATCATGCTAGTACTCAAAGTGATAATGATGATAAATTACAAGAGGGAAAGTGAACAATCTCTTGTGAAGATCCCAATAAATACATAGGGAAGGGATGCAACAACTTTCAGAAGTATTTTAGGTCAGGGATTTCAATGGATATGAAAGAAAATTCTTAGATGTTAAAAGGAAAATAATGGTACTTGCTTGCTATAGGTATGGTTTGAACAATTATATAAGAGGCAGTAGACAGAGTAGAGTAAACTAAAATTATGACTCACAGTGATTTTTGTTTTGAGGTATTTACTCCACTGGAGAAGGGAATGGCAAACCACTTCAGCATTCTTGCCTTGAGAACCCCAGGAACAGTATGAAAAGGAAAAATGATAGGATACCGAAAGAGGAACTCCCCAGGTCAGTAGGTGCCCAATATGCTACTGGAGATCAATGGAGAAATAACTCCAGAAAGAATGAAGGGATGGAGCCAAAGCAAAAACGATACCCAGCTGTGGATGTGACTGGTGATAGAAGCAAGGTCCAATGCTGTAAAGAGCAATATTGCATAGGAACCAGGAATGTCAATTCCATGTATCAAGGCAAATTGGAAGTCGTCAAACAGGAGACGGCAAAAGTGAACATCGATATTCTAGGAATCAGTGAACTAAAATGGACTGGAATGGGTTAATTTAACTCAGATGACCATTATATCTACTACTGCGGGCATGAATCCCTCAGAACAAGTGGAGTAGCCATCATGGTCAACAAAAGAGTCTGAAATGCAGTACTTGGATGCAATCTCAAAAACGACACCATGATCTCTTTTCGTCTCCAAGGCAAACCATTCAATATCACAGTGATCCAAGTCTATGCCCCAACCAGTAATGCTGAAGAAGCTGAAGTTGAACAGCTCTATGAAGACCTACAAGACCTTTTAGAACTAACACCCAAAAAAGATGTCCTTTTCACTATAGGGGACTGGAATGCAAAAGTAGGAAGTCAAGAAACACCTGGAGTAACAGGCAAATTCGGCCTTGGAATGTGGAATGAAGCAAGGTAAAGACTAATAGAGTTATGCCAAGAAAAGGCACTGGTCATAGCAAACACCCTCTTCCAACAACACAGGAGAAGACTCTACACATGGACATCACCAGATGGTCAACACCAAAATCAGATTGATTATATTCTTTGCAGCCAAAGATAGAGAAGCTCTATACAGTCAACAAAAACAAGACCAGGAGCTGACTGTGGCTCAGATCATGAACTCTTTATTACTAAATTCAGACTCAAATTGAAGAAAGTAGGGAAAACCGCTAGACCATTCAGGTATGACCTAAATCAAACCCCTTTTGATTATACAGTGGAAGTGAGAAATAGATTTAGGGGCTTAGATCTGACAGATAGAGTGCCTGATGAACTATGGAATGAGGTTCATGACATTGGACAGGAGACAGGGATCAAGACCAACGCCATGGAAAAGAAATGCAAAAAAGCAAAATGGCTGTCAGGGGAGGCCATACAAATAGCTGTGAAAAGAAGAGAAGCGAAAAGCAAAGAAGAAAAGGAAAAAATAATGCAGCTCTTAATGCAGAGCTCAAGAGAATAGCAAGAAGAGATAAAAAAGCCTTCCTCATCGACCAATGTAAAGAAATAGAGGAAAAGAAGAGAATGGGAAAGACTAGAGATCTCTTCAAGAAGATGAGAGATACCAAGGGAACATTTCATGCAAAGATGAGCTCGATAAAGGACAGAAATGGTCTGGACCTAACAGAAGCAGAAGATATTAAGAAGAGGTGGCAAGAATACACAGAAGACCAGTACAAAAAATATTTCACGACCCAGATAATCATGATGGTGTGATCACTAACTTAGAGCCAGACATCCTGGAATTTGAAGTCAAGTGGGCCTTGGAAAGCATCACTATGAACAAAGCTAGTGGAGGTGATGGAATTCCAGTTGAGCTGTTTCAAATCCTGAAAGATGATGCTGTGAAAGTGCTGCACTCATTATGCGAGCAAATTTGGAAAACTCAGCAGTGGCCACAGGACTGGAAAAAGTCAATTTTCATTCCAATCCTAAAGAAAGGCAATGCCAAAGAATGATCAAACTACCGGCACAATTGCACTCATCTCACATGCTAGTAAAGTAAAGCTCAAAATTCTCCAAGCCAGGCTTCAGCAATACGTGAACCGTGAACTTCCTGATGTTCAAGCTGGTTTTAGAAAAGGCAGAGGAACCAGAGATCAAATTGCCAACATCTGCTGGATCATGGAAAAAGCAAGAGAGTTCCAGGAAAACATCTATTTCTGCTTTATTGACTATGCCAAAGCCGTTGACTGTCTGGATCACAATCAACTGTGGAAAATTCTGAAAGAGATGGGAATACCAGACCACCTGACCGCCTGTTGAGAAATCTATATGCAGGTCAGGAAGCAACAGTTAGAACTGAACATGGAACAACAGACTGGTTCCAAATAGGAAAAGGAGTATGTCAAGGCTGTATATTGTTACCCTGCTTATTTAAATTATATGCAGAGTACATCATGAGAAATGCTGGACTGGAAGAAACACAAGCTGGAATCAAGATTTCTGGGAGAAATATCAATAACCTCAGATAAGCAGATGACACCACCCTCATGGCAGAAAGTGAAGAGGAACTAAGGAGCCTCTTGATGAAAGTGAAAGAGGAGAGTGAGAAAGTTGGCTTAAAGCTCAACATTCAGAAAACGAAGATCATGGCATCCAGTCCCATCACTTCATGGGAAATAGATGGGGAAAGAGTGGAAACAGTGTCAGACTTTATTTCTGTGAGCTCCATAATCACTGCGGATGGTGACTGCAGCCATGAAATTAAAAGATGCTTACTCCTTGGAAGAAAAGTTATGACCAACCTAGATAATATATTCAAAAGCAGAGACATTACTTTGCCGACTAAGGTCTGTCTAGTCATGGCTATGGTTTTTCCTGCAGTCCTGTATGGATGTGAGAGTTGGACTGTGATGAAGGCTGGGCACTGAAGAATTGATGCTTTTGAACTGTGGTGTTGGAGAAGACTCTTGAGAGTCCCTTGGATTGCAAGGAGATCCAACCAGTCCGTTCTGTGGAGACCAGCCCTGGGATTTCTTGGAAGGAATGATGCTAAAGCTGAAACTCCAGTACTTTGGCCACCTAATGCAAAGAGTTGACTCATTGGAATAGACTGTGATGCTGGGAGGGTTTGGAGGCAGGAGTAAAAGAGGACGACAGAGGATAAGATGGCTGGATGGTATCACTGACTCGATGGACGTGAGTCCGAGTGAACTCTGGGAGTTGGTGATGGACAGGGAGGCCTGGCGTGCTGCGATTCATGGAGTTACAAAGAGTGGGACACGACTGAGCGACTGAACTGAACTGAATTTACTCTTGTAGCCAGTTAGAATAAAATATAAGGACAATCTAGCAAATTCCTATTTTATTTGTTATGAAAACAAACAAAAATCAGTTTTGGAAATTAGACATGGCTTTGAACCACTGTTGCAGAGAACCATGGCTTCTTACTCTGTGTGCAGATCCAATCTCAACCAGTTTACTGGGCCCAAATAATTTGAATGATGATAATTTGTGGTTATTTAGGGCTTCCCAGGTGGCTCAGTGGTAAGAAATTCACTTGCCAATGCAGGAAACACCAGTTCAATCCCTGGGTTGGAAATATCCCCTGAAGAAAAATATGGCAACCCACTCCAGTATTCTTGCCTGGGAAACTCTCATGAATAGAGCCTGGCGGGCTACAGTCAATGGGGTTGCAAAGAGTCAGACAGAACTTAGCAACTAAACAATTACAGTTATTTTCCATTTCACTGTAAACTATGATGGAAAATCTTCCGATCTCTCCTGAAAATTGACATTGATTTCTGGGGATCCAAAGGCTTCTACTTGCTACTTTCCACTGGTTAAACTGAGGAATTATGGCACTTAGGACTAATAGAATGCCAACAAATGTTTTTTCAATAATTTCTGAGTACATATTTGAAATGGTTATCTCCAGCAAATAGAAGTTTTTTCCTACTTTCTGGTTCCTTCAAAAATTCATGTCTATAAAAGAGGGAACAAGAGGAAGATTGCCAATTAGCTGATTAAAATTGGTGGGGGTGGGGAGAAATGCATGGAAATTAGTTTTTTTTTTTACATTTCACAAAGGATGAGAATATTTGTCTATCTGAATGATTATAAAAAATTCCCCATAAAGCAGGATGAAATGACCTTTTTACAGATGTGAGTTGCCCTTCTTCCACAGCTATCTAATTTTTGCTCTGTGAAGTCAATAAACATGTGATTATAAAGATACAAGTGGACATTTTGTAAGAGATAGAAGCCATACACTTCCTTACATCAGGTAAAACTGGTTACCATCTTCAAGGAATGTACTGTTCTTTTCATTCATCCAATGAGGTTAACTCATGAAAAAGATAAGATATTCTACTCACAGTTTCTGGTAAGTTTTTGATACTGTCCTACAGGATATTATGGGCAAATTGGTGCTACTTTTCCCACATCTCAAATACCTGAGTATGTAACACAAGGGGTGGAAATGTATTAAATAGTTAATACATTACATGCATGCATGCTCAGTTGCTCAGTCATGTCGAAGTCTTGGCAACCCCACAGACTGTAGCCCCCCAGGCTCATCTGTCCATGGGATTCTCCACGCAAGAATACTGGAGTGGGCTGCCATTACCTTTCTCCAGAGATCTTCCCAACCCAGGGATTGAACCTGAGAATTCTTCACGTGTCTCCTGCATTGCATGCAGAGCCACCAGGGAAGCCTAATATATTACATGATTTTCTCTAATAATCCTTTTTCAAAATTATTGTTTCCTGTCCCAGTATCTAGGCATGCTATTGACTTAAATGTTTTAGCAAGTAAGGAAGGAATGTTCCCAACAAGAGATGATACTATTCCTACTAATTTGGAAGGGAGGAGGAAATGGCAACCCACTCCAAGATTTTTGCCTGGAAAATTTCATGAACAGAGGAGACTGGTGGGCTACAGTCCATGGGGTCACAAAGAGGTAGACATAGCTGAGTGGTTGAGCACACACAGAACCACCCAGGTCTTTCAGGTTTCTTGTCTCTTATATATACATAAGGAAAAAAAAAAAAAAAAGGTAGGGGGTGAGGTGATTTAGTGTCACAGAGGATTGAGTGAAGGTAGGGGGTGAGGTGATTTAGTGTCACAGAGGATTGAGTGACTGAACTCAGGGAAGGGAATGACTAAAACAGCAACAGAAAGCAGCATGAATAGAACAAAAGGAATCTCTTATGTCTTTCATATTCTGCTTATGTGGTGTAAAAGGTTATGGGAAGTCTCTTCATCCACATACTAACACAAGAATCTCAGGAATGAAAGTTTGTGTCACTGCCCTAGGGAAATAACTTCTGCCACATGGGTGCTACTTGAAAACAGAAGATTGTGGAAAGGATTGAGAGGTTCAGCATGACAAAGAAACACTGTGATCAAAATGAGAAATGGTAACTCTTCCACACTCAGCTACAACTTCCATTTAGTTTTATGTATATATTTACATGGAGCTTCCCTCATGGCCTCAAACAATAGAGAATTTGCTTGCAATGCAGGAGACCTGGATTCAATCTCTGGGTTGGGAAAATCCCCTGGACAAGGGAAAGGCTACATACTCCAGCATTCTTGACTGAGGAATTAAATGGACAGAGGTTATTTCTTCTGGTTTGATTACTTTTATGACTACATATACTTTATCAACAATAACACATCATTACGCTGCTTTATTACTTGCATTACAATTTATGTTGTTCACCTTTAATTTAGTTATCGTAGTCTTTCATCAGTGGTAGTTTAGAACCTCAGGTAAAGCATTAGAACCTTTATCTTATGTAAATTTTGACACTTTAACTTGGTTTTTAAGCTTTGTTCAGTTCAGTTCAGTTCAATTCAGTTGCTCAGTCATATCCGACTCTTTGAGACCCCATGAATTGCAGCACGCCAGGCCTCCCTGTCCATCACCAACTCCCAGAATTCACTCAGACTCACGTCCATCGAGTCGGTGATGCCATCCAGCCATCTCATCCTCTGCCATTCCCTTTTCCTCCTGCCCCCAATCCCTCCAAGCATCAGAGTCTTTTCCAATGAGTCGACTCTTCACATGAGGTGGCCAAAGAACTGGAGTTTCAGCTCTAGCATTATTCCTTCCAAAGAACACCCAGGACTGATCTCCTTTAGAATGGACTGGTTGGATCTGCTTGCAGTCCAAGGGACTCTCAAGAGTCTTCTCCAACACCACAGCTCAAAAGCACCAATTCTTTGGTGCTCAGCCTTCTTCACAGTCCAACTCTCACATCCATACATGACCACTGGAAAAACCATAGCCTTGACTAGATGGACCTTAGTCGTTAAAGCAATGTCTCTGCTTTTTGATATGCTCTCTAGATTGGTCATAACTTTATTTCCAAGGAGTAAGAGTCTTTTAATTTCATGGCTGCAATCACCATCTGCAGTGATTTTGGAGCCCCCCAAAATAAAGTTTAACACTATTTCCACTATTTCCCCACGTATTTCCCATGATGCTATGATTTCGTTTTCTCAACGTTGAGCTTTAAGCCAACTTTTCCACTCTCCTCTTTCATTTTCATCGAGGCTTTTTAGTTCCTCTTCACTTTCTGCCATAAGGGTGGTGGCATCTGCATATTTGAGGTTATTGTTATTTCTCCCAGTAATCTTGCTTCCAGCTTGTGCTTGCCCAGCATTTCTCATGATGTACCCTGCATATAAGTTAAATAAGCAGGGTGACAATATACAGCCTTGACATACTCCTTTTCCTATTTGGAACCAGTCTGTTGTTCCATGTCCGGTTCTAACTGTTGCTTCCTGACCTGCATATGGGTTTCTCAGGAGGCAGGTCAGGTAGCCTGGTATTCCCATCTCTTTCAGAATTTTCCACAGTTGATTGTGATCCAGACAGTCAACGGCTTTGGCATAGTCAATAAAGCAGAAATAGATGTTTTTCTGGAACTGTCTTGCTTTTTCGATGATCCAACAGATGTTGGAAATTTGATCTCTGGTTCCTCTGCCTTTTCTAAAGCTAGCTTGAACATTAGATGAGGTAATAGTGTATTTCCATTGTTTTTCTTTGGGTCTTTGTGGTACTGTTGGTATATATTTTATTTATACCTGCATTATAAATTGATATCATCAATTATATATTTAAAATGTATGATACTTGGAAGGAATTGAAATAATAAGAAAAAGATCATATTTACTTATATAGTACTATTTCTGCTGCTCTTTATTGCTTTTTGTAGACACAGATATCATCTTTTATCATTTTCTTTCTGCCTGTAGGATTGCATTGAACATTTCTTGTAGTGTGGTATTACAATTGATAAATTATTTCAGTTTTTATGTCTGAATTAGTCTTTGCCTAATTTTTAAAAGATACATTCATTGATATAGAACTCTGGGTTGGCACATTTTCAAAACCTTGATTCACTGCACTAAAGTAGTTTAAACTTGCTCAAAGAGAGGTCTGACTTTTGCCCTCATCTTCCAGGAGGTGATAATCTCTAGGTTCCTAAAATATCCTTCCTGATAAAAGTGTCTTTTTCTAATAACTTGAAGATTTGGGGCCATGCCAAAGTCTAATAAGGTGATCTATGGTGGAGATTTTGGGTCATATTATCAGCCTTCACTGCTCTAAGGGCTAAGACTGAAATAAGTTCTTTGGGCAGTTAACAATGTTCACATGACCAAATATCAATGAAGTCTGAGCACCAAGGTGCTGGAAACTTTTCTATTTGGGAGTAGTCTTCCAATTTTCATATATTCTTGCTAGGAAAATTAATGCTTTCCAAAAATCCACCAGGAGAAGACAATTGAAATTTCCATGTGTAAAACACCCCTGAACTTGGCCCCACACTTTTATTCCTTAGCCAGTATTAATCTGTTTCTTCTTGTAATAGTTACTATCCAGGAGTTGGTGATGGATGGGAGGCCTGGTGTGGTGCAATTCATGGGGTCGTAAAGAGTCGGACATGACTGAGCGACTGAACTGACTGAACTGACTGACTATGAGTATAATTGCTTTCAGAGTGTTCTGTGAGTCTTCTAGCAAATTATCAAAATTGAGTGTCTTCAGGTTCCAAAACTTACAACTGTTGACAGGAAAGAGGGCTGTATTGTAGAATATTCCCAAACTCCCCAACCGTCTGCTGTTTGCATTGTTACTGATAAAAATTTGTGCCGTTCCTATTTTTTATCCTTTGTACATCATGTGACATTTCCCTTTGGTTGCTTTTCAGATCTTCTTTCTTTTGCTAGTTGTAAGCAATCTGATTATGTCTATTTAATCTATATTTCTAGTGCTTGGGGTTAATTAACTTCCTTGATGTGTGAGTTTATAGTTTCAAAAAATTTGGATTATTTTTAGCCATTTTTGTGGAATACATTTTTTTCTTCTACCCACCTTTAAGAATTCTAATTGCATACACTAAGCCACCTAGAGTTTTCTTACAAGTAACTGATGCTCTGCTGATTTTTTAAACATATTTTCTTCTGTCTGTATTTTGGCTAGTTTACATTGTTATCTATTCAAATTTATTGCTCTTTTCTCATGCAATGTCTAATCTGTTGTTAACCATATTTTGTATATTTTTTACCTCAGACATGGTAGTTTTCATCTCTAAAAATTTCACTCCATTTCACTTTTATATGCTCCTAGTCTCTACTTCATATGATCATTTTTCCCTTGAGCATTGAGAACATATAAAATACAGTTATGTAACTGTTTCAATGTCCTTATTAATTACTTCAATCATCTCTTTCATTTCTGGGTCAGTTTTGTTTGGATATTTTCCTCCATCCTACAGGTTGTAATTTATACTTTCTTAGATAACTGATAATTTTTATTTAACGCCAGATATTGTATTTTACCTTTATTTAGGCACCATATCTTTGTTTTTATATGAACATCCCTGAGTTTTTATGCTGGGATTTAGCTAGTTACTTGGAACTAGCTTGATTCTATCACTTCTTGTTTTTAAGCCTTGTTAGGTGAGAAAATAATCGTGTTTAAGGTAGGATAATTTTATCCAAATCTAGATGCAAAACAATTTTGAATAGTTTACTGGATGCCCCATGATTTATAAGGATTTCTGCTACGGTTGGTTATAACAGGAACTAATCCAGGTCCTTTATAATACAAGGAGCATCACTGCTGATCAGCATCCTCCCGAAGACTCAAACGACACCCTGTGGGAATTTTCAGAGCTTCTCTCTGTGTAGCTTCTCTCTTTTCTTCAGTGATTTACTCTGTAAATCCCAGTAATCATAGTCTCCCATACATTAAGCTTCATCACCTCAACTCCAGAATGTTATTCCTAGGCTTCTTGCCCTATGCCACATCCTGGAAATCCTTTCCAAAAAGAAAGCTGAAAAATCACAAGGCTCACCTCTTTTTATTTCAGTCTCTCAGGGACAAGTGTCTTTTGTTGCTTAGTTTCCAGTACCTTCATGAAAATGGATTTAATGTATCTTCTGTGTTTTTTTTTTTTTTAGCTTTTAGAGATGGGACAGTTTCCCCATTATTTCATTTTGAAAAGAAGCAAATGCCCCTACCATTTAACATCTACTTTGCATACAACTTGTACATATTTTAATGATGTGTTGCCAATAAGTTGAATAGTTTTTCCAAAATTACAGCACTGAAAAGAGGCTATGAGTTTTCAAATACAGGCTATCTGACTCACATCTAAATTTTCCATGTTTCATTTTCCAAAGAAAGTGAAAGTCACTCAGTCATGTCTGACTCTTTGTGACCCCATGGACTATAGAGTCCATGGAATTCTCCAAGCCAGAATACTGGAGTGGGTAGCCGTTCCTTTCTCCAGGGGATCTTCTCAACTCAAGGTCCAAGGCCACATAATAAATTTCAGAAACTTTATTGAAATAAAAATTGTTGACAAATACCATGGTGTCCTTTCCTCCAGATAACATCCTATTTGCACTCTAACTTTACCAGCTTTTAAAATGACGCTTTAGGGAGAGAGGGAAAGATGGCGGAGGAATAGGACGGGAAGATCACTTTCTCCCTCACAAATTCCGCAAAAGAACATTTCAACGCAGAGCAAACTCCACAAAACAACTTCTGTAGGCTGGCAGAGGACATCAGGCAACCAGAAAAGCAGACCATTGTCTTCAAAAACAGGTAGGGAAAAATATAAAAGACAAAAACGGAGACAAAGGAGGTGGGGAGGGAGCTCCGTCCCGGGAATGGAAGCCCGTCCCGGGAAGGGAATTTTAAGAAGAGAGGTTTCCAAACACCAGGAAACACTCTCCCTGCTGAGTCTGTGGCGAGCCTTGGAAACACAGAGGGCAACATAACAGGAAGAAAAAATAGATAAATAATTAAAACCAACAGATTACAAGCCCAACAGTAACTCCCCCAGCGGAAAAGCAGCACAGACGCCTGCATCCGCCATTGGGAAGTAGGGGCAGGGCAGGGACGCGTGGGAGGCGCGGGCTGCAGAGCTTTGTAAGAATCGGGCAGGAACGTCCCACTTGCAACCAGAACGATCTAACTTGGGCTAGCAAACCAGACTGTGGGATAGCTACCACGCGAAAAGCTTGAACATAAGACACCGCCAGGACCGAGCACAGAACAAAGGACGGAACGGAAAAAGCCGGCTGCAGACCATCCCCCGCCGGGAACAGGCAGCCAGAGCCGTAAGGACTAGAAAGGGGCAATTGCAGACCCGGAGAGACTTTACTTACCTAACTGCAAGCAGCCTCCTTTGCTAAGACTTCTGGGGGTGCTGGACAGTCACAGTCTGCCTCACGGGGTGCGCCAGCGGTCCACCCAAAAAGCTGAGCGGCAGTGGCGGAAAAGGTGACAAGCCGCCGGGATCGCGCTCGCCAAATTCATGAGCTACTCGGACCTGGGAAGGGCACAAAGCGCAGTCCCAGCTGAATCTGTGCCTCTGAGGGCTGCCTGAGCGCCGAACCTGAGCGGCTTGGAACGGGGAAGTGCACGAAGCCTAGGGCCGGCCCCAGATGGTTCCCGGCTGAGCATCGTAGAGCCGGAGCAGTTTGTGTGCCGTGAGAAAGGACAGGTCAAGTGGGGCTGAGATGCGGTGTGCACACGACAGTGCTGTTTGTTTGCAGCATCCCCCCTCCCCACAGTGTGACTGAACTAGTGAGCCTAAAAAACCAGCAAACAGAAGAAGTTAAACAGAGGGAACCACCTTGGAAGTGAGCCCACACAGCCCATAACATCAGAGAAGGGCCAGAAATATTTTTAATATTTTTAAAATCATTCCTTTTTTTTTTTTTTTTGCTTTTTGCTTTTTTGTTTTTTTTCTTTTTTTTTTCTAGCTTTTCTTTAATTGTTAAGTCTTCTATTTCTCCTCTAATTTTTATTTCTATAACCTATTATTACTATTATTATTTTTTTTTTTTTTTAAGGCAAACACCATATATACTCTTTGGATGGTTGTTGGTGTGTTTTTTTTTTTTTTCTTTTGTTTGTTTGTTTGTTTTTTAATAATTTTTTTTTCTTTCTTCCTTTTTCCTTCTGCTTTTCTTTAATATTGTATCTTTGAAAATCCAACCTCTACTCTAGATTTTTTAATCTTTGCTTTTTGGTTTTTGTGGTCAATTTTGTACATTTAAAAACCCAAACTTCACTACCCAAGTTTACCTGAGAGCGAGATTACTGGCTTGACCACTCTCTCCTCCTCTGGACTCTCCTTTTTCTCCACCAGGTGGCCTCTGGCTCTTTTCTCCCCCATCTCTTCTCTATCCAACTCTGTGAATCTCTGTGTGTTCCAGACGGTGGAGAACACCTAAGGAACTGGTTACTGGCAGGATTTGTCTCTCTCCTACTCATTCCTCTCTCTTATCCTCCTGGTCACCTCTGTCTACTTCCTCCCTCTCCTCTTCCCCGTATAACTCTGTAAATACCTCTGAGTGGTCCAGACTATAGAGCGCACATAAGGAAGTGACTACTGACTAGCTTGCTCTCTCCTCTCTTGATCTCACCGCATCTCATTCCAGTTACCTCTAACTACCCCCTCCCATCTTCTCTTCTCCTTGTAACTCAGTGAACCTCTCTGAGTGTCCCTCACTGTGGAGAAACTTTTCATCTTTAACCTAGATGTTTTATCATCGGTGCTGTATAGATGGAGAAGTCTAGAGGCTACTGTAAAAATAAAACTGAAAACCAGAAGCGGGAGGCTTAAATCCAAAGCCTGAAAACATTAGAGAACTCTTGAATTCAGGGAACATTAAGCAATAGGAGCTCATCAAATGCCTTCATACCTACACCGAAACCAAGCTCCACCCAAGGGCCAACACGTTCCAAAACAAGACATACCACGCAAATTCTCCAGCAACACAGGAACACTCCCCTGAGCTTCAATATACAGGCAGCTCAAAATTATCCCAAAACCTTTGATGTCTCATAACCCATTACGGGTCACTCCACTGCACTCCAGAGAGAAGAAACCCAGCTCCACCCACCAAAACTCCAACACAAGCCTCCCTAACCAGGAAACCTTGACAAGCCACTGATAGAACCCCACCCAAAGTGAGGAAGCTCCATAATAAAGAGAACTCCACAAATTACCAGAATATAAAAAGGCCACCCCAAACACAGCAATATAACCAAGATGAAGAGACAGAGGAATACTCAGCAGGTAAAGGAACAGGAGAGTTGCCCACCAAACCAAACAAAAGTGGAAGAAGTATGGAATCTACCGGAGAAGGAATTCCGAATATTGATAGTGAAAATGATCCAAAATCTTGAAATCAAAATGGAAACACAGATAAATAGCCTAGAGACAAGGATTGAGAAGATGCAAGAAAGGTTTAACAAGGACCTAGAAGAAATAAAAAAGAGTCAAAATATAATGAATAACGCAATAAATGAGATCAGAAACACTCTGGAGGCAACAAATAGTAGAATAACGGAGGCAGAAGATAGGATTAGTGAAATAGAAGATAGAATGGTAGAAATAAATGAATCAGAGAGGAAACAAGAAAAACGAATTAAAAGAAACGAGGACAATCTCAGAGACCTCCAGGACAATATGAAACGCTCCAACATTTGAATTATAGGAGTCCCAGAAGAAGAAGACAGAAAGAAAGATCATGAGAAAATCCTTGAGGAGATAATAGTTGAAAACTTCCCTAAAATGGGGAAGGAAATAATCACCCAAGTCCAAGAAACACAGAGAGTTCCAAATAGGATAAACCCAAGGTGAAACACCCCAAGACACATATTAATCAAATTAACAAAGATCAAACACAAAGAACAAATATTAAAAGCAGCAAGGGAAAAACAACAAATAACACACAAGGGGATTGCCATAAGGATAACAGCTGATCTTTCAATAGAAACTCTTCAGGCCAGGAGGGAATGGGAAGACATACTTAAAGTGATGAAAGACAATAACCTACAGCCCAGATTACTGTACCCAGCAAGGATCTCATTCAAATACGAAGGAGAAATCAAAAGCTTTACAGACAAGCAAAAGCTGAGAGAATTCAGCACCACCAAACCAGCTCTCCAACAAATTCTAAAGGATATCCTCTAGACAGGAAACATGAAAAGGGTGTATAAACCCAAACCCAAAACAATAAAGTAAATGGTAACGGGATCATACTTATCAATAATCACCTTAAACGTAAATGGGTTGAACACCCCAACCAAAAGACAAAGACTGGCCGAATGGAAACAAAAACAAGACCCCTCTATATGCTGCTTACAAGAGACCCACCTCAAAACAAGGGACACATACAGACTGAAAGTGAAGGGCTGGAAAAAAGATATACCACGCAAACAGAGACCAAAAGAAAGCAGTAGTGGCAATACTCATATCCGATAAAATAGACTTTAAAACAAAGGCTGTGAAAAGAGACAAAGAAGGCCACTACATAATGATCAACGGAACAATCCAAGAAGAAGATATAACAATTATAAATATATATGCACCCAATATAGGAGCACCTCAATATGTAAGAGAAATGCTAACAAGTATGAAAGGGGAAGTCAACAATAACACAATAATAGTGGGAGACTTTAATACCCCACTCACACCTATGGACAGATCAACTAAACAGAAAATTAACAAAGAAACGCAAACTTTAAATGATGCATTAGATCAGTTAGACCTAATTGATATTTATAGGACATTTCACCCCAAAACAATGAATTTCACTTTTTTTTCAAGTGCTCATGGAACCTTCTCCAGGATAGATCACATCCTGGGCCATAAATCTAAACTTGATAAATTCAAAAAAATCGAAATCATTCCAAGCATCTTTTCTGACCATAATGCATTAAGATTAGATCTCAATTACAGGAGAAAAACTATTAAAAATTCCAACATATGGAGGTTGAATAACACACTTCTGAATAACCAACAAATCACAGAAGAAATCAAAAAAAGAAATCAAAATATGCATAGAAACTAATGAAAATGAAAACACAACAACCCAAAACCTGTGGGACACTATAAAAGCAGTGCTAAGAGGAAAGTTCATAGCAATACAGACATACCTCAAGAAACAAGAAAAAAGTCAAATAAATAACCTAACTCTGCAACTAAAGCAACTAGAAAAGGAAGAGTTGGAGAACCCCAGAGTTAGTAGAAGGAAAGAAATCTTAAAATTAGGGCAGAAATAAATGCAAAAGAAACAAAAGAGACCATAGCAAAAATCAACAAAGCCAAAAGCTGGTTCTTCGAGAGGATAAATAAAATTGACAAACCATTAGCCAGACTCATCAAGAAGCAAAGAGAGAAAAATCAAATCAATAAAATTAGAAATGAAAATGGAGAGATCACAACAGACAACACAGAAATACAAAGGATCATAAGAGACTACTATCAGCAATTGTATGCCAATAAAATGGACAACGTGGAAGAAATGGACAAATTCTTAGAAAAGTACAATTTTCCAAAACTGAACCAGGAAGAAATAGAAAATCTTAACAGACCCATCACAAGCACAGAAATTGAAACTGTAATCAGAAATCTTCCAGCAAACAAAAGCCCAGGTCCAGACGGCTTCACAGCTGAATTCTACCCAAAATTTAGAGAAGAGCTAACACCTATCCTCCTCAAACTCTTCCAGAAAATTGCAGAGGAAGGTAAACTTCCAAACTCATTCTATGAGGCCACCATCACCCTAATACCAAAACCTGACAAAGATGTCACAAAAAAAGAAAACTACAGGCCAATATCACTGATGAACATAGATGCAAAAATCCTCAACAAAATTCTAGCAATCAGAATCCAACAACACATTAAAAAGATCATACACCATGACCAAGTGGGCTTTATCCCAGGGATGCAAGGCTTCTTCAATATCCGCAAATCAATCAAAGTAATTCACCACATTAACAAATTGAAAAATAAAAACCATATGATTATCTCAATAGATGCAGAGAAGGCCTTTGACAAAATTCAACATCCATTTATGATAAAAACTCTCCAGAAAGCAGGAATAGAAGGAACATACCTCAACATAATAAAAGCTATCTATGACAAACCCACAGCAAACATTATCCTCAATGGTGAAAAATTGAAAGCATTTCCACTAAAGTCAGGAACAAGACAAGGGTGTCCACTTTCACCGCTACTATTCAACATAGTTCTGGAAGTTTTGGCCACAGCAATTAGAGCAGAAAAAGAAATAAAAGGAATCCAAATTGGAAAAGAAGAAGTAAAACTCTCACTGTTTGCAGATGACATGATCCTCTACATGGAAAACCCTAAAGACTCCACCAGAAAATTACTAGAGCTCATCAATGAATATAGTAAAGTTGCAGGATATAAAATCAACACACAGAAATCCCTTGCATTCCTATACACGAATAATGAGAAAGTAGAAAAAGAAATTAAGGAAACAATTCCATTCACCATTGCAACGAAAAGAATAAAATACTTAGGAATATATCTACCTAAAGAAACTAAAGACCTATATATAGAAAACTATAAAACACTGATGAAAGAAATCAAAGAGGACACTAATAGATGGAGAAATATACCATGTTCAAGGATCGGAAGAATCATATAGTGAAAATGAGTATACTACCCAAAGCAATTTACAAATTCAATGCAATCCCTGTCAAGCTACCAGCCACATTTTTCACAGAACTAGAACAAATAATTTCAAGATTTGTATGGAAATACAAAAAACCTCGAATAGCCAAAGCAATCTTGAGAAAGAAGAATGGAACTGGAGGAATCAACTTACCTGACTTCAGGCTCTACTACAAAGCCACAGTCATCAAGACAGTATGGTACTGGCACAAAGACAGACATATAGATCAATGGAACAAAATAGAAAGCCCAGAGATAAATCCACACACATATGGACACCTTATCTTTGACAAAGGAGGCAAGAATATACAATGGAGTAAAGACAATCTCTTTAACAAGTGGTGCTGGGAAAACTGGTCAACCACTTGTAAAAGAATGAAACTAGATCACTTTCTAACACCGCACACAAAAATAAACTCAAATGGATTAAAGATCTAAATGTAAGACCAGAAACTATAAAACTCCTAGAGGAGAACATAGACAAAACACTCTCAGACATAAATCACAGCAGGATCCTCTATGATCCACCTCCCAAAATTCTGGAAATAAAAGCAAAAATAAACAAATGGGATCTAATTAAAATTAAAAGCTTCTGCACAACAAAGGAAAATATAAGCAAGGTGAAAAGACAGCCTTCTGAATGGGAGAAAATAATAGCAAATTGAAGCAACTGACAAACAACTAATCTCAAAAATATACAAGCAACTTCTGCAGCTCAATTCCAGAAAAATAAACGACCCAATCAAAAAATGGTCCAAAGAACTAAATAGACATTTCTCCAAAGAAGACATATGGATGGCTAACAAACACATGAAAAGATGCTCAACATCACTCATTATTAGAGAAATGCAAATCAAAACCACAATGAGGTACCACTTCACACCAGTCAGAATGGCTGCGATCCAAAAATCTGCAAGCAATAAATGCTGGAGAGGGTGTGGAGAAAAGGGAACCCTCCTACACTGTTGGTGGGAATGCAAGCTAGTACAGCCACTATGGAGAACAGTGTGGAGAGTCCTTAAAAAATTGCAAATAGAACTACCTTATGACCCAGCAATGCCACTGCTGGGCATACCCACCGAGGAAACCAGAATTGAAAGAGACACATGTACCCCAATGTTCATCGCAGCACTGTTTATAATAGCTAGGACATGGAAACAACCTAGATGTCCATCAGCAGATGAATGGATAAGAAAGCAGTGGTACATATACACAATGGAGTATTACTCAGCCGTTAAAAAGAATTCATTTGTATCAGTTCTGATGAGATGGATGAAACTGGAGCCGATTATACAGAGTGAAGTAAGCCAGAAAGAAAAACACCAATACAGTATACTAACACATATATATGGAATTTTAGGAAGATGGCAATGACGACCCTGTATGCAAGACAGGGAAAGAGACACAGATGTGTATAATGGACTTTTGGACTCAGAGGGAGAGGGAGAGGGTGGGATGATTTGGGAGAATGACATTCTAACATGTATACTATCATGTAAGAATTGAATCGCCAGTCCTATGTCTGATGCAGGATACAGCATGCTTGGGGCTGGTGCATGGGGATGACCCAGAGAGATGTTATGGGGAGGGAGTTGGGAGGGGGGTTCATGTTTTGGGAACGCATGTAAGAATTAAAGATTTTAAAATTTTAAAAATATATAAAAAAAAATAAATAAAATGACGCTTTTAACATAAAGATGTAATACTGATGAAATGTGCCTCATACTAAAGTCAAGGCACAATGTTCATTCAGCATTAAAGTCATTAGTCCAGTTAATACAATTGCCACAGTGTAAGTCTTTTACTAGAAGTCAGTGAAATTATATATGGAGAAGGAAAATGGCAACCCCATGCCAATATTCTTTCCTGGAGAATCCCATGGACAGGGGAGCCTGACAGGCTATAGTCCATGGGGTCGCAAGAGTCAGACATGACTTGGCGACTAAACATAAGTAATATAAACTGGGCCATTCTATCAAATGCTTACCAGTTTTTTTGTTTGGTAGAAGAAACCTAGTAGCCAGGCTTGTAAACAAATATTTGGCAAGCAGTGCATTTCTACTAATGCAACTAATAATTATACTTCTTTCACATAGCTGTAATTGAATAAATCTAATTGCTTCTTCTGCTTAACTTTAATGCTAGGTTTTCAAACTGTCACATGGACAGGAAAGCAACATTAGAGGAATTATTCTAGTGTTGCTTTCCTTCCTATACAGTGGTTTGAACTTAGGCAATAAAGTTAAATGGAAAAGGCTCTATACTCAATTTTCAATTATAGCAAAAGGCGGGGAGCCACAATTATCCTTTTCATTACCGTGATGCTCTTAACCACTGCCTGAGCAAAACCCCTTTACTGTTGTTGTTTGCCTGCCTGCTGTGACTCTCCAAGTAAAGAGCACTTGAAATCAAAGGTTAAAAGTAAGGGACCAAATTAAAGTGAGATGACATGTGCAAATGCAAAAATTACATGAAAAAGAAGCGGTAAGGAGAAATGCATTAAGTGGCTGGGTTGACTTTCAGAAATTCTGTGAATCAGGGCAGAGATGGAGAAGCTTAAAAAGGTTTTCACTAATCTTTGTTTCAAATTCCAACTGCAAGTATATTGAAACTTAGCTGTTTAATATTTAGAAATCTTCAAATAAGGATTATTTTTCTACATCAATTAGAATATTTTGTCATCTTTTATAAATACTAATATTTGTAACATTATGATGTTTGCAAATATTTCTCAAGGAATTAATTCAAGAACCTTTAGTTTTGTTGTTAGGTTTTTTTCTTCAGTCAATTGTTTCTCTGTCCAGCTCCATATATTTACAATGAATTATTTTCCTTTTTAGTCACATATCACATCAACTTCTTTCTTTTAATTGTTGTCTAAGTAGTTCATAACATCACTCTGGCATTTGAAAATTACCAATACCATCTGTGAATCACACATGTAAGTAGCCACAGAGAAACACAAAATATTTAATAGACAAAATAATAAACTATTTATATTACCCC
>NW_017198689.1:0-7596 GCF_001704415.2 Capra hircus | reverse complement strand
TGGAACTAAGAACGCGTGATTCCTATCCTCTGGTTTATTTATTTTTTTTTAATTTTTTATTTTTTTTTTAAATTTTAAAAATCTTTAATTCTTACATGCGTTCCCAAACATGAACCCCCCTCCCACCTCCCTCCCCACAACATCTCTCTGGGTCATCCCCATGCACCAGCCCCAAGCAAGCTGCACCCTACGTCAGACATGGACTGGCGATTCAATTCTTACATGACAGTATACATGTTAGAATTCCCATTCTCCCAAATCATCCCACCCTCTCCCTCTCCCTCTGAGTCCAAAAGTCGGTATACACATCTGTGTCTTTTTTCCTGTCTTGCATACAGGGTCGTCATTGCCATCTTCCTAAATTCCATATATATGTGTTAGTATACTGTATTGGTGTTTTTCTTTCTGGCTTACTTCACTCTGTATAATTGGCTCCAGTTTCATCCATCTCATCAGAACTGATTCAAATGAATTCTTTTTAACGGCTGAGTAATACTCCATTGTGTATATGTACCACAGCTTTCTTATCCATTCATCTGCTGATGGACATCTAGGTTGTTTCCATGTCCTGGCTATTATAAACAGTGCTGCGATGAACATTGGGGTACATGTGTCTCTTTCAATTCTGGTTTCCTCGGTGTGTATGCCCAGAAGTGGGATTGCTGGGTCATAAGGTAGTTCTATTTGCAATTTTTTAAGGAATCTCCACACTGTTCTCCATAGTGGCTGTACTAGTTTGCATTCCCACCAACAGTGTAGGAGGGTTCCCTTTTCTCCACACCCTCTCCAGCATTTATTGCTTGCAGATTTTTGGATCGCAGCCATTCTGACTGGTGTGAAGTGGTACCTCATTGTGGTTTTGATTTGCATTTCTCTAATAATGAGTGATGTTGAGCATCTTTTCATGTGTTTGTTAGCCATCCGTATGTCTTCTTTGGAGAAATGTCTATTTAGTTCTTTGGCCCATTTTTTTGATTGGGTCGTTTATTTTTCTGGAATTGAGCTGCAGAAGTTGCTTGTATATTTTTGAGATTAGTTGTTTGTCAGTTGTTTCATTTGCTATTATTTTCTCCCATTCAGAAGGCTGTCTTTTCACCTTGCTTATATTTTCCTTTGTTGTACAGAAGCTTTTAATTTTAATTAGATCCCATTTGTTTATTTTTGCTTTTATTTCCAGAATTCTGGGAGGTGGATCATAGAGGATCCTGCTGTGATTTATGTCTGAGAGTGTTTTGCCTATGTTCTCCTCTAGGAGTTTTATAGTTTCTGATCTTACATTTAGATCTTTAATCCATTTTGAGTTTATTTTGTGTACGGTGTTAGAAAGTGATCTAGTTTCATTCTTTTACAAGTGGTTGACCAGTTTTCCCAGCACCACTTGTTAAAGAGATTGTCTTTACTCCATTGTATATTCTTGCCTCCTTTGTCAAAGATAAGGTGTCCATATGTGTGTGGATTTATCTCTGGGCTTTCTATTTTTTTCCATTGATCTATATGTCTGTCTTTGTGCCAGTACCATACTGTCTTGATGACTGTGGCTTTGTAGTAGAGCCTGAAGTCAGGCAAGTTGATTCCTCCAGTTCCATTCTTCTTTCTCAAGATTGCTTTGGCTATTCGAGGTTTTTTGTATTTCCATACAAATCTTGAAATTATTTGTTCTAGTTCTGTGAAAAATGTGGCTGGTAGCTTGATAGGGATTGCATTGAATTTGTAAATTGCTTTGGGTAGTATACTCATTTTCACTATATTGATTCTTCCGATCCATGAACATGGTATATTTCTCCATCTATTAGTGTCCTCTTTGATTTCTTTCATCAGTGTTTTATAGTTTTCTATATATAGGTCTTTAGTTTCTTTAGGTAGATATATTCCTAAGTATTTTATTCTTTTCGTTGCAATGGTGAATGGAATTGTTTCCTTAATTTCTTTTTCTACTTTCTCATTATTCGTGTATAGGAATGCAAGGGATTTCTGTGTGTTGATTTTATATCCTGCAACTTTACTATATTCATTGATTAGCTCTAGTAATTTTCTGGTGGAGTCTTTAGGGTTTTCCATGTAGAGGATCATGTCATCTGCAAACAGTGAGAGTTTTACTTCTTCTTTTCCAATTTGGATTCCTTTTATTTCTTTTTCTGCTCTGATTGCTGTGGCCAAAACTTCCAGAACTATGTTGAATAGTAGCGGTGAAAGTGGACACCCTTGTCTTGTTCCTGACTTTAGGGGGAAATGCTTTCAATTTTTCACCATTGAGGATAATGTTTGCTGTGGGTTTGTCATATATAGCTTTTATTATGTTGAGGTATGTTCCTTCTATTCCTGCTTTCTGGAGAGTTTTTATCATAAATGGATGTTGAATTTTGTCAAAGGCCTTCTCTGCATCTATTGAGATAATCATATGGTTTTTATTTTTCAATTTGTTAATGTGGTGAATTACATTGATTGATTTGCGGATATTGAAGAATCCTTGCATCCCTGGGATAAAGCCCACTTGGTCATGGTGTATGATCTTTTTAATGTGTTGTTGGATTCTGATTGCTAGAATTTTGTTGAGGATTTTTGCATCTATGTTCATCAGTGATATTGGCCTGTAGTTTTCCTTTTTTGTGACATCTTTGTCAGGTTTTGGTATTAGGGTGATGGTGGCCTCATAGAATGAGTTTGGAAGTTTACCTTCCTCTGCAATTTTCTGGAAGAGTTTGAGGAGGATAGGTGTTAGCTCTTCTCGAAATTTTTGGTAGAATTCAGCTGTGAAGCCGTCCTGGACCTGGGCTTTTGTTTGCTGGAAGATTTCTGATTACCATTTCAATTTCGTGCTTGTGATGGGTCTGTTAAGATTTTCTATTTCTTCCTGGTTCAGTTTTGGAAAATTGTACTTTTCTAAGAATTTGTCCATTTCTTCCACGTTGTCCATTTTATTGGCATACAACTGCTGATAGTAGTCTCTTATGATCCTTTGTATTTCTGTGTTGTCTGTTGTGATCTCTCCATTTTCATTTCTAATTTTATTGATTTGATTTTTCTCTCTTTGCTTCTTGATGAGTCTGGCTAATGGTTTGTCAATTTTATTTATCCTTTCAAAGAACCAGCTTTTGGCTTTGTTGATTTTTGCTATGGTCTCTTTTGTTTCTTTTGCATTTATTTCTGCCCTAATTTTTAAGATTTCTTTCCTTCTACTAACTCTGGGGTTCTCCAACTCTTCCTTTTCTAGTTGCTTTAGTTGCAGAGTTAGGTTATTTATTTGACTTTTTTCTTGTTTCTTGAGGTATGCCTGTATTGCTATGAACTTTCCTCTTAGCACTGCTTTTATAGTGTCCCACAGGTTTTGGGTTGTTGTGTTTTCATTTTCATTAGTTTCTATGCATATTTTGATTTCTTTTTTGATTTCTTCTGTGATTTGTTGGTTATTCAGAAGTGTGTTGTTCAACCTCCATATGTTGGAATTTTTAATAGTTTTTCTCCTGTAATTGAGATCTAATCTTAATGCATTATGGTCAGAAAAGATGCTTGGAATGATTTCGATTTTTTTGAATTTATCAAGTTTAGATTTATGGCCCAGGATGTGATCTATCCTGGAGAAGGTTCCATGAGCACTTGAAAAAAAGTGAAATTCATTGTTTTTGGGGTGAAATGTCCTATAGATATCAATTAGGTCTAACTGATCTAATGTATCATTTAAAGTTTGCGTTTCTTTGTTAATTTTCTGTTTAGTTGATCTGTCCATAGGTGTGAGTGGGGTATTAAAGTCTCCCACTATTATTGTGTTATTGTTGATTTCCCCTTTCATACTTGTTAGCATTTGTCTTACATATTGCGGTGCTCCTATATTGGGGGCATATATATTTATAATTGTTATATCTTCTTCTTGGATTGTTCCTTTGATCATTATGTAGTGGCCTTCTTTGTCTCTTTTCACAGCCTTTGTTTTAAAGTCTATTTTATCGGATATGAGTATTGCCACTCCTGCTTTCTTTTGGTCTCTATTTGCGTGGTATATCTTTTTCCAGCCCTTCACTTTCAGTCTGTATGTGTCCCTTGTTTTGAGGTGGGTCTCTTGTAAGCAGCATATAGAGGGTCTTGTTTTTGTATCCATTCGGCCAGTCTTTGTCTTTTGGTTGGGGCGTTCAACCCATTTACGTTTAAGGTAATTATTGATAAGTGTGATCCCGTTACCATTTACTTTATTGTTTTGGGTTCGAGTTTATACACCCTTTTCGTGTTTCCTGTCTAGAGAATATCCTTTAGAATTTGTTGGAGAGCTGGTTTGGTGGTGCTGAATTCTCTCAGCTTTTGCTTGTCTGTAAAGCTTTTGATTTCTCCTTCATATTTGAATGAGATCCTTGCTGGGTACAGTATTCTGGGCTGTAGGTTATTGTCTTTCATCACTTTAAGTATGTCTTGCCATTCCCTCCTGGCCTGAAGAGTTTCTATTGAAAGATCAGCTGTTATCCTAATGGGAATCCCCTTGTGTGTTATTTGTTGTTTTTCCCTTGCTGCTTTTAATATTTGTTCTTTGTGTTTGATCTTTGTTAATTTGATTAATATGTGTCTTGGGGTGTTTCGCCTTGGGTTTATCCTATTTGGAACTCTCTGTGTTTCTTGGACTTGGGTGATTATTTCCTTCCCCATTTTAGGGAAGTTTTCAACTATTATCTCCTCAAGGATTTTTCTCATGATCTTTCTTTCTGTCTTCTTCTTCTGGGACTCCTATAATTCGAATGTTGGAGCGTTTCATATTGTCCTGGAGGTCTCTGAGATTGTCCTCATTTCTTTTAATTCGTTTTCTTGTTTCCTCTCTGATTCATTTATTTCTACCATTCTATCTTCTATTTCACTAATCCTATCTTCTGCCTCCGTTATTCTACTAATTGTTGCCTCCAGAGTGTTTCTGATCTCATTTATTGCATTATTCATTATATTTTGACTCTTTTTTATTTCTTCTAGGTCCTTGTTAAACCTTTCTTGCATCTTCTCAATCCTTGTCTCTAGGCTATTTATCTGTGATTCCATTTTGATTTCAAGATTTTGGATCATTTTCACTATCAATATTCGGAATTCCTTCTCCGGTAGATTCCCTACTTCTTCCACTTTTGTTTGGTTTTGGTGGGCAACTCTCCTGTTCCTTTACCTGCTGTGTATTCCTCTGTCTCTTCATCTTGGTTATATTGCTGCGTTTGGGGTGGCCTTTTTATATTCTGGGAATTTGTGGAGTTCTCTTTATTATGGAGCTTCCTCACTTTGGGTGGGTTCTATCAGTGGTTTCCTGGTTAGGGAGGCTTGTGTTGGAGTTTTGGTGGGTGGAGCTGGGTTTCTTCTCTCTGGAGTGCAATGGAGTGACCCGTAATGGGTTACGAGACATCAAAGGTTTTTGGGATAATTTTGAGCTGCCTGTATATTGAAGCTCAGGGGAGTGTTCCTGTGTTGCTGGAGAATTTGCGTGGTATGTCTTGTTTTGGAATTGTTGGCCCTTGGGTGGAACTTGGTTTCGGTGTAGGTATGAAGGCATTAGATGGCTCCTATTGCTTAATGTTCCCTGAATTCAAGAGTTCTCTAATGTTTTCAGGCTTTGGATTTAAGCCTCCTGCTTCTGGTTTTCAGTTTTATTTTTACAGTAGCCTCTAGACTTCTCCATCTATACAGCACCGATGATAAAACATCTAGGTTAAAGATGAAAAGTTTCTCCACATTGAGGGACACTCAGAGAGGTTCACTGAGTTATAAGGAGAAGAGAAGATGGAGGGGGTAGTTAGAGGTAACTGGAATGAGATGCGGTGAGATCAAAGAGAAGAGAGCAAGCTAGCCAGTAGTCACTTCCTTATGTGCGCTCTATAGTCTGGACCGCTCAGAGGTATTTACAGAGTTATACGGGGAAGAGGAGAGGGAGGAAGTAGACAGAGGTGACCAGGAGGATCAGAGAGAGGAATGAGTAGGAGAGAGACAAATCCTGCCAGTAACCTGTTCCTTAGGTGTTCTCCACCGTCTGGAACACACAGAGATTCACAGAGTTGGATAGAGGAGAGATGGGGGAGAAAAGAGACAGAGGCCACCTGGTGGAGAAAAAGGAGAGTCCAGAGGAGGAGAGAGTGGTCAAGCCAGTAATCTCGCTCTCAGGTAAACTGGGATAGTGAAGTTTGGGTTTTTAAATGTACAAAATTGACCACAAAAACCTAAGAGCAAAGATTAAAAATCTGTTTTGAAGACAATGATCTGCTTTTCTGGTTGCCTGATGTCCTCTGCCAGCCTACAGAAGTTGTTTTGTGAAGTTTGCTCGGCGTTGAAATGTTCTTTTGAGGAATTCATGAGGGAGAAAGTGGTCTTCCCGTCCTATTTCTCTGCCATCTTTCCCTCCCCCATCCTCTGGGTTTAAATGCAGTCCCTGGACACACCTTGTAAGCCAGGAAACTTTATCAGACACCCACATCACATTAGAGTGCTAGCCACAGTCAGAGTAAAGGCTAGTTAGCTCCTCTCTGAAGGTCTCTGATGAAGGAGACCATCTTTCCCAACAGCCCCTTGCAATTTCAGGCTTCCTTGCTCTGATCCTGCAAGCACTGTTTCTCAAATCTGAGAATTTCTCCTTGTTCAGGGGAAACATCAAGGTGGCAATATTTCCCAATAACATTCATTTATGCAGGACTCTATTGAGGTCATATATCAATCTGTTTCTATTTGAACTGTCCTTGGTGCTTTTCCTCAAAGAAAAAATGTAAAATTTTACATATTCTTCTTTTAGACTTTACCAATCTTTCACACGCCTTGAAGTGTAAAGACAATTTGAGAATATTTTACTGAGCCTAAACTCGCTTCCCTGGTGGCTCAGATGGTAAAGAATCTGCCTGCAATGCAGGAGACTCAGGTTTTGATCCCTGGTTGGGAAGATCCCCTGGAGAAGGGAAAGGCAACCCACTCCAGTATTCTTGCCTGAAGAATTCCATGGACAGAGGAGCCTGGAGGGTTACAGTCCATGGGGTCTCAAAGAGTTGGATATGACTGAGTGACTAACACTTTCACTTTTCTTCAGCTTAAGCTTACGACTAGTCAATTTAGCAAAGGTCTATTTTTTCCCAACTTTATTATTGCTGATATATCCCATTATAATGCTGACAAAATTCCCCCCATGGCAACATACTGGGTTTTATGCAACCTGAAGTCAGTTTGGGCATGCCTATTTCCCTATTTCATCCTCTGTAGTTTTTAAGTTTCTATGAGAATTAAACTGTATGTGTAACTACAGTTATGTGTAACTAATGAATTTTATTACAATTCCACAGGATCTCTTTCCTACTTGTCAGAGTGTCTGACTCTTTGCGACCCATGGACTGTACCCACCAGGCTCCTCCATCCATGGAACTTTCTAGGCAAGAGTAATGGAGTGGGTTGCCATTTCCTTCTTCAGGGGATCTTCCTGACGCAAGGATCGAACAGGGACTCCCGCATTGCGGGTAGACACTTTACCGTCTGAGTCACCAGGGAATCCACTAATATTTCATATATAGCTCCTTAAATACAAGTAGTAAACCTGACGTTACTTTTATCTAACTTGGAAAATCAGTATATTCAATGGAGAGGATGCAAGGCAGTCTCTATGCAACAGTT
>NW_017198688.1:0-7596 GCF_001704415.2 Capra hircus | reverse complement strand
GAGAGGCCCCCGAGCAACTCGCATGGGGACTGGCCTTTCCTGAGGCCACGAGCGTGGGTCCCTGAACTCCCCTTCGTAAGTCGAGAGCACCTGCTGCAACTCGAGAAAATACAGGAGGTTCTACCCTCCAGGGGAGATGAGGCCCATTTCCGCTGAGGGCGTCTCGAGGCTATTCACACCTAAGCTCTGGAACTTCCAAAGGGTCCTTCACACCCTTGCTGCAACTCAAGAAGTTCCCGGACATTCCCGTCTCCACTCGAGAGGAAGCACGAGAGTCCCGGCCACATCCAGAGGAGCCCCGTTCCGTCTCTTAGCTAGAGAGAGGGATCCTTTCCCTGCGTGGTCGGGAAAGTATTCCGGGCGTTCCCGTCGCATCTCAAGAGGAGGCGCTCCCCACAGGAAGGGCGAGAGGAATTCCAGGTAGTGCCACCATTCCCCCAGTCAACCAGATGACTCCGTCCATTCCAGGGAAACCTGTTTTCCCTGCACTGCCTCGACTTTCAAGCCGAGGATCGACTCACACCACGGTGGCACGTGGGACAGCCCTGTGGGAAAGCCTCGTGGGAAAGCCTCCTGGGAAAGCCTCGAGGGAAAGCCCCTGATCCCTTGATCCACACGAAGGGAAGCGTGACACTGCTGCTACAGCTCGGGAGGAAAGCGCACGTGCATGCCCCACTCGAGAAGAGGACTGACTCCACCGGGGGAGACTACAGAAGTACCGCAAGATCCATGTCAGCACTGGAGAGGAATGCTCAGGTTCCGGCACCGACTCCACACAAGATCTTAGGCCCCGGCATCGACGGGAGAGGAATCCCGAGAGGCCCCCGAGCAACTCACATGGGGACTGGCCTTTCCTGAGGCCTCCAGAGCGCGTCCCTGAGGTCCCCCGACTTAAGTCGAGAGCACCTGCCGCAACTCGAGAAATCCAGGAGGTTCTCCCCTCCAGGCGAGATGAGGCCCATTTCCACTGAGGCGTCTCGAGGCTAATCACACCTAACCTCTGGAACTTCCAAAGGGTCCTTCACACCCTTGCTGCAGCTCAAGAAGTTCCCCGACGTACCCGTCTCGACTCGAGAGGAAGCACGAGAGTTCCGCCCACATCCAGAGGAGCCCCGTTTCCGCGTCCTAGCTCGAGAGGAGGGATCCTTTTCCTGCGTGGTCGGGAAAGAATTCCCGGGCGTTGTCGTCGCATCTCAAGAGGAGACGCTCTCCACAGGAAAGGTGAGAGGAACTCCAGGGTCGTGCCACCATTCCCAGAGTCCACCAGATGTCTCCGTTCATTCCAGGGAAAACTTTTTTCCCTGCACTGCCTCGACTTTCAAGCCAAGGATCGACTCACACCACGGTGGCACGTGGGACAGCCCTGTGGGAAAGCCTCGTGGGAAAGGCCTCGAGGGAAAGCCACAGATCCCTTGATCCACGGGTAGGGAAGTGCGACACTGCTGCTACAGCTCGGAAGGAAAGCGCACGTGCATGCCCCCACTTGAGACGAGGACTGACTCCCCTGGGGAGACTCCAGAAGTACCCCAAGATCCATGGGAGCACTGGAGAGGAATCCTCAGGTTCCGGCACTGACTCCACACAAGGTCTTAGGCCCCAGCATCGACAGGAGAGGAAACCCCGAGAAGCCCCCGAGACGCCCCCCCGAATAACTCGCATGGGGACTGGCCTATTCTGAGGCCACCAGAGCGGGTCCCTGAGGTCCCCGTCCTAAGTCGAGAGCCCCTCCGCAACTCAAGAAAATCCAGGAGGTTCTCCCCTCCAGGCGAGATGAGGCCCATTTCCAATGAGGCGTCTCGAGGTTTATCACATCTAACATCTGGAACTCCAAGTGTACTTCACACCCTTGCTGCAACTCAAGAAGTTCCCCGACATACCCGTCTCCACGAGAGAGGAAGCACGAGAGTTCTGCCCACATCCAGAGGAGCCCCGTGTCTGCCTGCTAGCTCGAGAGGAGGGATCCCTTCCCTGCGTGGTCGGGAAAGAATCCCGGCGTTCCTGTCGCATCTCAAGTGGAGGCGCACTCCACAGGAAAGGCTGAGAGGAACTCCAGGGTTGTGCCACATTCCCAGAGTCCCCCAGATGTCTCAGTCCATTCCAGGGAAACCTGTTTTCCCTGCACTGCCTCGACTTTCAAGCCGAGGATCGACTCACACCATGGTGGCACGTGGGACAGCCCTGTGGGAAAGCCTCGTGGGAAAGCCTCGTGGGAAAGCCTCGAGGGAAAGCCCCTGATCCCTTGATCCACGCGGAAGGGAAGCGTGACACTGCTGCTACAGCTCGGGAGGAAAGCGCACGTGCATGCCCCCACTCGAGATGAGGACTCACTCCCCTGGGGAGACTCCAGAAGTAACCCAAGGTCCATGTCAGCACTGGAGAGGAAACCTCAGGTTCCGGCAATGACTCCACACAAGGTTTTAGGCCCCAGCATCACCGGGAGAGGAATCCCGAGAAGTCCCCGAGCAACTCGCATGGGGACTGGCCTTTCCGAGGCCACCAGAGCGGGTCCCTGAGGTCCCCGTCGTAAGTCGAGAGCACCTGCCGCAACTCGAGAAAATCCAGGAGGTTTTCCCCTCCAGGCGAGATGAGGCCCATTTCCGCAGAGGCGTCTCGAGGCTAATCACACCTAACCTCTGGAACTTCCAACGGGTCCTTCACACCCTTGCTGCAACTCAAGAAGTTCCCCGACATACCCGTCTCCACTCGAGAGGAAGCACGAGAGTCCCGCCCACATCCAGAGGTGCCCCTTTTCCCCCTCCTAGCTCGAGAGGTGGGATCCTTTCCCTTAGAGCTCGGAAAAGAATTCCCGGCATTCCTGTCGCTTCTCAAGGGGAGGTGCTCTCCACAGGAAAGGCGAGAGCAACTCGAGGGTCGTGCCACCATTCCCAGAGTCGCCCCAGATGCCTCAGTCCATTCCAGGGAAACCTGTTTTCCCTGCACGGCCTCGACTTTCAAGCCGAGGTCGACTCACACCACGGTGGCACGTGGGACAGCCCTGTGGGAAAGCCTCGTGGGAAAGCCTCGAGAGAAAGCCACAGATCCCTTGATCCACGCGAAGGGAAGCGGGACACTGCTGCTACAGCTCGGGAGGAAAGTGCACGTGCATCGACCCACTCGAGACGAGGACTGACTCCACTGGGGAGACTCCAGAAGTACCCCAAGATCCATGTCGGCACTGGAGAGGAATCCTCAGGTTCCGGCACCGACTCCACACAATGTCTGAGGCCCCGGCTTCGATGGAAGAGGAATCCCGAGTGGCCCCCGAGCAACTCGAATGGGGACTGGCCTTTCCTGAGGCCACCATAGCGGGTCCCTGAAGTCCCCATCGTAAGTCGAGAGCACCTGCAGCAACTCGAGATAATCCAGGAGGTTCTCCCCTTCAGGCGAGATGAGGCCCATTTCCGCTGAGGCGTCCTGAGGCTAATCACACCTGACCTCTGGAACATCCAAAGGGTCCTTCACACCTTTGCTGCAACTCAAGAAGTTCCCCAACATACCCGTCTCCACTCGAGAGGAAGCACGAGAGTCCCGACCACATCTAGAGGATCCCCGTTTCCACCTCCTAACTCGAGAGGAGGGATACTTTCCCTGCGTGCTCGGGAAAGAATTCCCGGCATTCCTGTCGCAACTCAAGAGGAGGCGCTCTCCACAGGAAAGGCGAGAGGAACTCCGGGGTCATGCCAGCATTCCCAGAGTCCCCCAGATGTCTCAGTCCATTCCAGGGAAACCTGTTTTCTCTGCACTGTTTTGACTTTCAAGCCGAGGATAGACTCACACCACGGTGGCACGTGGGACAGCCCTGTGGGAAAGCCTCGTGGGAAAGCCTCGTGGGAAAGCCTCGAGGTAATGCCACAGATCCCTTGTTCCATGCGAAGGGAAGCATGACACTGCGGCTACAGCTCGGCAGGAAATCGCACGTGTATGCCCCCACTCGAGACGAGGACTGACTCCGCTGGGGAGACTCCAGAAGTACCCCAAGATCCATGTCAGCACTGGAGAGGAAACCTCAGGTCTGGCACCGACTCCACAGCAGATCTTAGGCCCCGATATCGACGGGAGACGAATCCCGAGAGGCCCCCGAGAGGCCCTCGAGCAACTCGCAAGGGGACTGGCCTTTCCTGAAGCCACCAGAGCGGGTCCCTGAGGTCCCCGACGTACGTCGAGAGCACCTGCCGCAACTCGAGAAAATCCAGGAGGTTCTCCCCTCCAGGCGAGATGAGGCCCATTTCCGCTGAGGCGTCTCGAGGCTAATCACACCTAAACTCTGGAACTTCCAAAGGGTCCTTCACACCCTTGCTGCAACTCAAGAAGTTCCGCAACATTCCCGACTCCAATCAAGAGGAAGCACGAGAGTCCCGCCCACATCCAGAGGAGCCCCGTTTCCGCCTCCTAGCTCAGGAGGAGGGATCCTTTATCTGCGTCGTCGGGAAAGAATTCCCGGCGTTCCCGTCGCATGTCAAGAGGAGGCGCTCTCCACAGGAAAGGCGAGAGGAACTCCAGGGTCGTGCCACCATTCCCAGAGTCCCCCAGAGGTCTCAGTCCATTGCAGGGAAACCTGTATTCCCTGAACTGCCTCGACTTTCAAGCCGAGGATTGACTCACGCCACGGTGGCACGTGGGACAGCCCTGTGGGAAAGCCTCGTGGGAAAGCCTCGAGGGAAAGCCACAGATCCCTTGATCCACTCGAAGGGAAGCCTGACACTGCTGCTACAGCTGGGAGAGTAAGGCGCATGTGCATGCCCCCAATCGAGACGAGGACTGACTCCCCTGGGGAGACTCCAGAAGTACCCCAAGATCCATGTCAGCACTGGAGAGGAATCCTCAGGTTCCGGCCCTGACTCCACACAAGGTCTTAGGCCCCAGCATCAATGGGAGAGGAAACCCGAGAGGCTCCCGAGAGGCCCCTGAGCAACTCGCATGGGGACTGGCCTTTCCTGAGGCCACCAGAGCGGGTCCCTGAGGTCCCCATCGTAAGTCGAGAGCACCTGCCGAAACTCGAGAAAATCCAGGAGGTTCTCCCCTCTAGGCGAGATGAGGCCCATTTCCGCTGAGGCGTCTCGAGGCTAATCACACCTAAACTCTGGAACTTCCAAAGGGTCCTTCACACCGTTGCTGCAACTCAAGAAGTTCCCCGACATACCCGTCTCCACTCGAGAGGAAGCACGAGAGTCCCGGCCACATCCAGAGGAGCCCCGTTTCCGTCTCCTAGCTCGAGAGGAGGGATCCTTTCCCTACGTGGTCGGGAAAGAATTCCCGGCGTTCCCGTCGCATCTCAAGAGGAGGCGCTCTCCACAGGAAAGGCAAGAGGAACTCCATGGTGGTGCCACCATTCCCAGAGTCAACCAGATGTCTCAGTCCTTTCCAGGGAAACCTGTTTTCCCTGCACTGCCTCGACTTTCAAGCCGAGTGTCGACTCACACCACGGTCGCACGTGGGACAGCCCTGTGGGAAAGCCTCGTGGGAAAGCCTCGTGGGAAAGCCTCGAGGGAAAGCCACAGATCCCTTGATCCACGCGAAGGGAATCGCCACACTGCTGCTACAGACCGGGGGGGAAAGCTCATGTGCCTGCCCCCACTTGAGACGAGGACTGACTCCCCTGGGGAGACTCCAGAAGTACCCCCAAGATCCATGTCAGCACTGGAAATGAATCCTCAGGTTCTGGCACCGACTCCACACAAGGTCTTAGGCCCCGACATCGACGGGAGAGGAATCCCGAGAGGCCCCCGAGCTAACTCGCAAGGGGACTAGCCTTTCCTGAGGCCACCAGAGAGTGTCCCTGAGGTCCCCGTCGTAAGTCGAGAGCACTTGCCGCAACTCGAGAAAATCAAGGAGGTTCTCCCCTCCAGGCGAGATGAGGCCCATTTCCGCTGAGGCGTCTTGAGGCTAATCACATCTAAGATCTGGAACTTACAAAGGGTTCTTCACACCCTTGCTGCAAGTCAAGAAGTTCCCAGAACATACCCGTCTCCACTCGAGAGGAAGCACGAGAGTCCCGCCCACATCCAGAGGAGCCCCGTTTCTGCCTCCTATCTCCGGAGAGGAGGGATTCTTTCCCTGCGTGGTCGGGAAAGAATTCCCATTGTTCCCGTCGCATCTCAAGAGGAGGCGCTCTCCACAGGAAAGGCGAGAGGAATTCCAGGGTTGTGCCACCATTCCCAGAGTCCCCCTGATGTCTCAGACCATTCCAGGGAAACCTGTTTTCCCTGCACTGCCTCGACTTTGAAGCCGAGGATCCACTCACACCTCGGTGGCACTTGGGACAGCCCTGTGGGAAAGCCTCGTGGGAAAGCCTCGTGGGAAAGCCTCGAGGGAAAGCCACAGATCCCTTGATCCTCGCAAAGGGAGGCGCGACCCTGCTGCTACAGCACGAGAGTAAAGCGCACGTGCATGCCCCCACTCGAGACGAGGACTGACTCCCCTGGGGAGACTCCAGAAGTACCCCAAGATCCATGTCAG
The DNA here is from genome assembly GCF_001704415.2 of Capra hircus. Lineage (NCBI taxonomy): Eukaryota > Metazoa > Chordata > Mammalia > Artiodactyla > Bovidae > Capra > Capra hircus. The sequence continues at coordinate 1,140 of NW_017198688.1, read as the reverse complement.
GAGTGGAGAGGAATCCTCAGGTTCCGGCACCGACTCCACACAAGATCTTAGGCCCCGGCATCAACGGGAGAGGAATCCCGAGAGGCCCCCGAGCCACTCGCATGGGGACTGGCCTTTCCTGAGGCCACCAGAGCGGGTCCCTGAGATCCCCGTCGTAAGTCGAGACCACCTGCCGCAACTCGAGAAAATCCAGGAGGTTCTCCCCTCCAGGCGAGATGAGGCCCATTTCCGCTCAGACTTCTCGAGGCTAATCACACCTAAACTCTGGAACTTCCAAAGGGTCCTTCACACCCTTGCTGCTACTCAAGAAGTTCCCCGACTTACCCGGCTCCACTCCAAAGGAAGCACGAGACTCCCGCCCACATCCAGAGGAGACCCGTTTCTGCCTCCTAGCTCGAGAGGAGGGGATCCTTTCCCTGCGTGGTCGGGAAAGAATTCCCGGCTTCCCGTCGCATTTCAAGAGGAGGCACTCTCCACAGGAAAGGCGAGAGGAACTGCAGGGTCGCACCACCATTCCCAGAGTCCCCCAGATGTCTCAGTCCATTCCAGGGAAACCTGTTTTTCCCTGCACTGCCTCGACTTTCAAGCCGATTTTCGACTCACACCACGGGGCGCGTGGGACACCCCTGTGGGAAAGTCTCGTGGAAAAGCCTCTGGAAAGCCTCGAGGGAAAGCCACAGATCCCTTGATCCACGCGAAGGGAAGCGTGACCCTGCTGCTACAGCTCGGGAGAAAGCGCACGTGCATGCCCCACTCGAGACGAGTTCTGACTCCCCTGGGGAGACTCCAGAAGTTCCCCAAGATCCATATCAGCACTGGGAGAGAAATCCTCAGGTTCCGGCACCGACTCCACACAAGGCCTTATGCTCCGGCATCGATGGAGAGTGGAATCCCGAGAGGCCCCGAACAACTCGCATGGGGACTGGCATTTTCTTGAGGCCACAGAGTGCGTCCCTGAGGTCCCCGTCGTAAGTTGAGAGCACCTGCCGCAACTCGAGAAAATCCAGGAGATTTCCCCCTCCAGGCGAGGTGAGGCTCGCTTCTACTGAGGCATCTCGAGGCTAATCACACCTAACCTCTGGAACTTCCAAAGGGTCCTTCACACCCTTGCTGCAACTCAAGAAGTTCCTCGACATTCCC
>NW_017198687.1:0-7596 GCF_001704415.2 Capra hircus | reverse complement strand
ACTCACACACAAGATCTCAGGCCCCGGCATCACCGGGAGAGGAATCCGGAGAGGCCCCGAGCAACTCGCATGGGGACTGGCCTTTCCTGAGGCCTCCAGAGCGGGTCCCTGAGGTCCCTGTCGTAAGTCGATAGCACCTGCCGCAACTTGAGAAAATGCAGGAGGTTCTCCCTCCAGGCGAGATGAGGCCATTTCCGCTGAGGCGTCTGGAGGCTAATCACATCTAACATCTGGAACTTCCAAAGGGTCCTTCACACCCTTGCTGCAACTCAAGAAGTTCCCCGACATACCCGTCTCCTCTCGTGAGGAAGCACGGAGAGTCCCGCCCACATCCAGAGGAGACCTGTTTCCGCCTCCTAGCTCGAGAGGAGGGATCCTTTCCCTGCGTGGTGGGGAAAGAATTCCCGCGTTCCCATCGCATCTCAAGAGGAGCGCTCTCCACAGGAAAGGCGAGAGAACTCCAGGTCGTGCCACCATTCCCAGAGTCCCCCAGATGTCTCAGTCCATTCCAGGGAAACCTATTTTCCCTGCACTGCTCTACTTTGAAGCCGAGGATCGACTCACACCACGGTGGCACGTGGACAGCCCTGTGGGAAAGCCTCTTGGAAAGCCTCGTGGGAAAGCCTCAAGGGAAGCCACAGATCCCTTGATGCACGCGAAGGAAGCGTGACACTGCTGCTACAGCTCGGGAGGAAAGCGCACATGCATGCCCCACTCGAGCTAGGACTGACTCCCCTGGGTAGACTCCAGAAGTACCCCAAGATCCATGTCAACACTGGAGAGGAATCCTCAGGTTCCGGCACGATTCCTCCACAAGGTCTTAGGCCCCAGCATCGACGGGAGAGGAATCCGAGAGGCTCCGAGCAACTCGCATTGTGACTGGCGTTTCCTGAGGCCACCATAGCGGATCCCTATGGTCCCGTCGTAAGTCGAGAGCACCTGCTGCAACTCGAGAAAATCCAGGAGGTTCTCCCCACCAGGCGAGATGAGGCCCATTTCCGCTGAGGCGTCTAGAGGCTAATCACATCTAACATCTGGAACTTCCAAAGGGTCCTTCACACCCTTGCTGCAACTCAAGAAGTTTCCCCGACATACCCGTCTCCACTCGAGAGAAAGCACGAGAGTCCCGCCCACATCCAGAGGAGCCCCGTTTCCGCCTGATAGATCAGAGGAGGGATCGTTTCCCTGTGTGGTCGTGAAAAATTCCCGGGCGTTCCCGGCGCATCTCAAGAGGAGGCGCTCTCCACAGGAAAGGCAAGAGGAACTCGAGGTCGTGCCACCATTCCCAGAATCCGCCAGAAAATTCCTTGTCGGAATTTTATTGGCCTTCCGCGTAAACCTAGCTATTCAGCCTTTTTCCTCCAGTTAATCTTCTTACTACCCTATAATTTCTTAATCTCATCTTACATTAATAAATACACAAGACTTTCCACGTCAACGCCGTCCATCCGTCGAATTCCCTGGATCCAGCGGGCAGGACCCCGGCACACTGAGATATCTGGGGGACTCTTGGAATGATGGCACAACACTGGAGTTTCTCTCGCCTTTCCTTTGGAGAGCGCCTCCTCATGAGATGCGACGGGAACACCTGGAATTCTTTCCGGAACATACAGGAAAAAGATACCTGACCGCGAGGTACGAGGCGGAAACGGGCTCCTCTGGATGTGGGCGGGACTCTCGTGCTTCTTCTCGAGTGGAGTCAGATATGTTGGGAACTACTTGAGTTGTAGCAAGGGTGTGAAGGACCCTTTGGAAGTTCCAGGGGTTAGGTGTGATTAGCCTCGAGACGCCTGAGTGGAAATGGGCCTCATCTCGCCTGGAGGGGAGAACCTCCTGGATTTTCTCGAGTTGCGGCAGGTGCTCTTGACTTACGACGGGGACCTCAGGGACCCGCTCTGGTGGCCTCAGGAAAGGCCAGTCCCCATGCGAGTTGCTCGGGGCCTCTCGGGATTCCTCTCCCTTCGACGCCGGGGCCTAAGACCTTGGTGGAGTTGGTGCCGGAACAGAGGATTCCTCTCCAGTGCTGACATGCATCTTGCGGTACTTCTGGAGTCTCCCCAGGGGAGTCAGTCCTCGTCTCGAGTGGGGCATGCACGTTCGCTTTCCTCCCGAGCTGTAGCAGAACTGTCACGCTTCCCTTCGCTTGGATCAAGGGATCTGTGGCTTTCCCTCGAGGCTTTCCCAGGAGGCTTTCCCACGAGGCTTTCCCACAGGGCTGTCCCACGTGCCACCGTGGTGTGAGTTGATCCTTGGCTTGAAAGTCGAGGCAGTGCAGGGAAAACAGGTTCCCTGGAATGGACTGAGACATCTCGGGGACTCTGGGAATGGTGGCACGACCCTGGAGTTCCCCTCGCCTTTCCTGTGGGGAGCGCCTCCTCTTGAGATGAGACAGGAACGCCGGGAGTTCTTTCCCGACCATGCAGGGAAAGGATCCCTCCTCTCGAGCTAGGAGGCGAACGGGGCTCCTCTGTATGTGGGCGGACTCTCGTTCTTCCTCTCGTGTGAGAGAGGTATGTCGGGGATCTTCTTGAGTTGCAGCAAGGGTGTGAAGGACCCTTTGGAAGTTCCAGAGGTTAGGTGTGATTAGACTCGAGACGCCTCAGCGGAAATGGGCCTCATCTCGACTGCAGGGGAGAACCTCCTGGGTTTTCTCGAGTTTCAGCAGGTGCTCTCCAGTTACGACCGGACTTATGTAACCCGCTCTGCCGCTCAGGTAATGCCAGTCGACTTGCGAGTTGCTAAGGGGCCTCTCGGGATTCCTCTCCGGTCGATGATGGGGCCTAAGACCTTTTTGGAATCGGTGCCCGAACCTGAGGTTTCCTCTCCAGTGCTGAAATGGATCTTGGGGTACTACTGGAGTCTCCACAGGGGAGTCATCTTCGTCTCCAATGGGGGCATGCACGTGCGCTTTTCTCCGGAGCATTAGGAGCAGAGTCAATTTTCCCGTTGGTTGATCAGGGGGTTTCTTGTTTTCCCTCGAGGCTTTCCTCGAAGCTTTCCCACGAGGCTTTCCCACAGGGCTGTCCCACGTGACACCGTGGTGTGAGTCGATCCTCGGCTTGAAAGTCGAGCAGTGCAGGGAAAAACAGGTTTCCCTGGAATGGACTGAAGCATCTGGGGACTCTGGAATGTGGCACGACCCTGGTTTTCCTCTCGCCTTTCCTGTGGGAGCGCCTCCTCTTGAGATGCGACTGGAACCCTGGAATTCTTTGCCGAACACGCAGGGAAAGGATCCCTCTCTCGAGCTAGGAGGCGGAAACAGGGCTCCTCTGGATGTCGGCGGGACTCTCGTGCTTCCTCTCGAGTGGAGACGGGTATGTTGGGCAACTTCTTGAGTTGCAGAAAGGTTGTGAAAACCCTTTGGAAGTTCCAGAGGTTTGGTCTGATTAGCCTCGAGACGCCTCAGCACAAATGGGACTCATCTCGCCTGGAGGGGAGAACCTCCTGGATTTTATCGAGATGCGGTAGGTGCTGTCGACTTACGACGGCGACCTCAGGACCCGCTCTGGTGGCCTCAGGAAAGGCCAGTCCCCATGCGAGTTGTTCGGGGACACTCAGAATTCCTCTCCATCGATGCCCGGCCTAAGATCTTGTGTAGAGTCGGTGCCAGAACTTGAGGATTCCTCTCCAGTGCTGACATGGATCTTGGAGTATTTCTGGAGTTTTCCTCAGTGGAGTCAGTCCTTGTCTCGAGTAGGGGCTTGCACGTGCGCTTTCCTCCGAGCTGTAGCAGCAATGTCACGCTTCCCTTCGCGTGGATCAAGGGATCAGGGGCTTTACCTAGAGGCTTTCCCCGAGGCTTTCCCAAGAGGCTTTCCCACATGGATGTCCCACGTGCCATCGTGGTGTGAGTCGATCCTCGGCTTAAAAAGTCGAGGCAGTGCAAGGAAAACGGTTTCCCTGGAATGGACTGAGACATCTGGGGACCCTGGGAATGTGGCACGACCCTGGAGTTCCTCTAGCCTTTCCTGTGTGATCGCCTCGCCTTGAGATGCGACGGGAATGCCGGGAATTCTTTCCCGACCACGCAGGGAAAGGATCCCTCCCTCGAGCTAGCAGGCGGAAACGGGGCTCCTTTGGATGTGGGCGTGACTCTCGTGCTTCCTCTCGAGTGGAGACCGGTATGTCGGGCAACTTCTTGGTTTGCAAAAGGTTGTGAAGGACCCTTTGGAAGTTCCAGAGGTTAGGTCTGATTAGCCTCGAGACGCCTCAGCACAAATGGGCCTCATCTCGCCTGGAGGGGAGAACCTCCTGGATTTTCTCGAGTTGCGGCAGGTGCTCTCAACTTACGACGGGGACCTCAGGGACCCGCTCTGGTGGACTCAGGAAAGGCCATTCCCCATGCGAGTTGCTCGCGGGCCTCTCGGGATTCTCTCCCGTCGATGCGGGCGCCCAAGACCTTGTGTGGAGTCAGTGCCGATCCACTCCACCCATCTCTTGGGTCTTGGAGTCTCTCACCAGGGAGTCAGTCCTCATCTCGTGTGGGGGCATGCACCTGCGATTTCCTCACAAGCTGTAGCAGCAGTGTCACGCGTGCCGACATGTGGTTCAAGGGATCAGTCGCTTTGCATCAAGGCTTTCCCATGAGGCTTTCGAACAGGGCTGTCCCACATGTCACGGTGGTGTGAGTCTATACTCGGCGTGAAACGTCGAGGCAGTGAAGGGAAAGCAGGTTCTTCTGGAATGGACGGAGACATCTGGGGGACTCTTGGAATGCTGGCAAGGCCTGGAGTTCCTCTCGCCTTTCCTGTGGAGAGTGCCTCCTCTTGAGATGCGACGGGAAGCCCGGGAATTCTTTCCCGACGATGAAGGGAAAGGATCCCTCTTCTCGAGCTACGAGGCGGAAACGGGGCTCCGCTGGATGTGGGTGGGACCCTCGTCCTTCCTCTCGAGTGGAGATGGGTATGTCGGAGAACTTTTGACTTGCAGCAAGGGTGTGAAGGACCCTTTCGAAGTTCCAGAGGTTAGTTGTGGTTAGCCTCGAGACGCCTCAGCGGAAATGGGCCTCATCTCGCCTGGAGGGGAGAACCTCCTGGATTTTCTCGAGTTGCAGCTTCCTCTCGAAGTAGGCCCCATGTCCCCTTGGGGAGGGTGTCATGCCTCTTTTCTCCTCACTGCCAAAGGGTGGAGCCAAGCTCGCTCTGTCAGAGGTACAAAAACAGCAATTGAATGGATTTTCAAGCTCTTGCTAGGCTGCACCCTTTCAGGGCCCACTTTACTGAAACAGGTGCTCTGTGGCCCCTGGTTGGGTATGCAGCTTCACAAACAGGGTGAGATCCTGTCCAAGCAAGAATTTTCCTGAAAGACCTAGGCTCACTAGAGCTCTCCTCCGGAGCAAAGGGGATAGAGGAGATGTATGGAGGAGTCTTTGCCTTTCCCTGTGAGTGTGGGGCTACTCCCTACGGCCCCAGGCTCAGAGATAACTGCCTCTAAGAAAGGAATGGCAAGAAGCGCTATTCTTGAGGTTGGGACAGGGAGTTCGCAGCATGGGGAAAGAAAGACTTCTTCGGGGAAGAAGAGGCAACCACCGGGGTGTGTTGCAAGCCTCTATTTGGAAGGAACAGGTTTGCTTATACAGCTCAAGACCTCCAGATCTGCTCAGAGGACTGAAGTTCCAGAGACAGGGCCATGTATCTTCCCTTCCCTTTGAGATCCTTGCAAAGACATTCCTAGCAGATCGTGGAGTGCCCATGAAGAAGCAAGCAGCGGGAGTGTGCTTGACATCACTGGCTGCCTACCTGGGCTCAGCTCCTCAAGGGGCCTTTCTCTCCTGGTAGGCCCTATGTCCCCTTTGGGAGAGGGTGGTAACCCTTCCCTCCACACTGCAAAAGGGTGGAGGTGGAGCAAACTCGTTCTCTCTGAGGTAAAAAAAAAAAGACAAATTGGATGGATTTTTAAGCTCTTGCTATGCTGCACCCCTCCAGGACCCCACTCGAGCAAAACAGGTGCCCTGTGGCCCCTAGGTCAGGTATGCAGGTTCACACACCGGGTGTGATCCTGTCAAAGCCAAGAATTTTCCTGACAGACCTAGGCTCACTAGAGCTCTCCTCCAGAGGAAAGGAGACAAAAAAGACGTGTGTGTGGAGGTGGCTCTGCCTTTCCAGGTCCCAATCTCAGGGATAACTGCCCCTAAGAAAGGAACTGCTGCTGCTGCTGCTGTTAAGTTGCTTCAGTCGTGTTCGACTCTGTGCGACGCCATAGACGGTAGCCCACTAGGCTCCCCGTCCCTGGGATTCTCCAGGCAAGAAAGTAAGTGGTTGCCATTGCCTTCTCCAATGCATGAAAGTGAAAATGAAAGTGCAGTCGCTCAGTCGTGTCTGACCCTCAGCGACCCACGGACTGCAGCCTACCAGGCTTCTCCGTCCATAGGATTTTCTGAAAGGAACTGCAAGAAGCGCTTTTCCAGGAGGCTGGGAAAGGGAGTTCGCAGGATGTGGGGAAAGAGAGCCTCCTTCGGGAAGAATAGGCGGCCACTTGTTTTGTGTTGCAACCTCCATTTGGAAGGAACAGGTTAGCTTATACAAAGGGAGACCTCCAGATCTGCTCAGAGGACCAAAGTTGCAGAGGCAGGTCGGTGTATTTTCCCTTCACTTTGCGATCCTTGCAAAGACATTCCTTGCTGATAGATGATTCAGCAAGGGCCTTTGAGACTGTTGTTTTCTTTCCTAGGTTCAAAGATTCCTTCAGTTCCTAATATAGATATCCTAGAAATTATGTGACATCCGTGAAAATCTGATATGTCCTGGTCAAATGCTGTCAGTTATAATTCCAGTTATCATATTAAAGCATTTCAAGTCGCAGCAGTGACCAGATTACATTGTCAATTTCTATTTAATCAGGTTTTAACCATGTCCTCTATGGTTTCACACTGATGCCTTTGCAGAAAATACTGCTACTTCAAGATATATGGAATATACTTTTTTTAAGCTTACGATAATTTGTTTGTTTTGTTTGTTTGTCTTCTGGTAAGCTGGTAGCAGATGGAATTTAGTCTCCTCTCTAGGTTAAGCACAAAGTTTTCTTAGAATGCAATTTTTGATAACAGACTATGAGTTTCTTTACCTTCATTGATTTATAATTGTTTTCATCATCTGTTTTTTTACTTCGGTAAAGTAAATAAGCCTTATTTAAGATTTTGGTACATGTAGGATGGACTAAGCTTTCCCACTCTTGCAAGTTCCCTTAACCCTTCAGATTCTTCTTGTGGACCAAGATCTCACTTTCCTCCAGAGGGACAATCCAAGCTTTTTATTAGTTGATCTGCCCCTGACATCAGAGTCCATTTGAAGCATGAGTTGGCCTATAATTTAGGCATGAAACTATGACTACATAAAGAAAAGGTGACTTTATGATTCAGGGATGGCCATGATATGCCTTGCACTTCAGAGAAAATGGGTTAAAATGATTTTTTTTTTTCTTCAAAACTGCACAGCCAGTTCTTTCAGCATATGCAATTGAAAACACCTAGTCATTAGGTCAGTTTTCATTCCAATCCCAAAGAAAGGCAATGACAAGAATATTCAAGCTGCTGCACAATTGCACTCATCTCACACACTAGTAAAGTAATGCTCAAAATTCTCCAAGTTCACAATGAAC
>NW_017198686.1:0-7598 GCF_001704415.2 Capra hircus | reverse complement strand
CAGGTAGTCTTTACTGATGGATCGGCTAATGGTAGGCCTCTATAGTCACAAAGAGATCATCAGAAACTTTTGGAAACACAAGAAACTTCAGCTCAAAGAGCTGAAATCACAGCTGTTATTGAGGCCTTTGTTATGTTTGCAGAGAAAGAATTTAACCTTTATTCTGACTCTCAGTATGTGGTCAGGCTGTTTCCACACATTGAGACTGCAGTTTTTGCCTGAAAACAAAACCGCTATCTACCATTTGTTAACTAGACTGCAGCAGCAAATTTGGAAAAAGAAATCGGGCGTTTTTTATCGGCCACATTCGAGCTCATTCCGGCCTGCCTGGCCCTTTAAATGCTCTCAATGAATTGGCAGATTCGTTAACCAGGATTTCAGTGGCTTCTGTTTTTGAAGAAGCTCGAGCTTCTCACTCACTTCATCATCAGAATGCCACTGCCTTACGATACCAGTTTTCAAATTCCTCGAGAATCTGCCCGAGAGATTGTTCGTTCTTGTTCACATTGTCCTACTACCGTGAATGCTTTGCCTCTGGGAGTTAACCCTCGCGGTCTCAAACCTAATGCACTCTGGCAAATGGATGTAACCCATGTCTCTTCGTTTGGAAAACTGTCTTTTGTTCATGTAACTGTAGATACCTTCTCTCATGTTATTATTGCCACTGCTCGTACAGGGAAGCAGTTAAAGATGTAATACAACATCTTTTTACATGCTTTTCCTATCTGGGCTTGCCAAAAGCTTTAAAAACTGATAATGCCCCTGCTTACACTTCTAAATCTTTTCAGCAATTCTGTACAAGATTTCAAATTAAACATAACACCCGGCATCCCTTATAACCCGCAAGGACAAGCCATTGTGGAAAGAGCACATCAAACACTGAAAATCCATATTCAAAAACTAAAAGAAGGGGAATTTAAAATATAGTTCCCCCCATCAGATTTTGAAACATGCTCTTTTCGTGAAAATAACTTAAATACTGATTCATCCGGAAACACTGCAATGCTTCGCCATTGGTGCCCAGAGCAATTGAATGCAAAACCATTAGTAAAATGGAGGGACCTTCTCTCCGGACAATGGAAAGGTCCTGACCCCTTATTAACCAGGGGCGAGGGTATGCTTGTGTTTTTTCCACAGGACGCGGACGCTCCGATTTGGGTTCCAGACAGACTAATTCGCCATGTCTCAGCTCCCCGGATACCAGAATCCCCCCACCGCGATCTCTAAAAAGGAAGAAACTCCCTCTTCCTCCGCTCCCTCCGCCAGCACGGGAAACGCCGCTGACCCTAGGACAGCTGACATTGGAGATCCCGGATAGGCGAGGAGCGGAGCCACCCACTGGACAGATGTCACGACTTCAGATACAGGATATTGCGCCCCCTGATTTTTTGCCTCGCAGGAATCCATTAGGACGCCCAGCTCAGTCAACCCAACAAGCCTCCTTACCTACCTGGGGACAGATTAAAGCCCTCTGTCGCCAGGCACAGGGGATAGCTACCCTACAGGGATCGTCAGTCTCTCCTGAAAAGGTGTTTATTGCCATGCTTGCCTTGCTCTCTTGCCAGGTAAGCGCTGCTCCCATTCCAACCAAATATTGGGCGTTTCTCCCGGATCCCCCAACTTTCCAAGTTGTTACTTGGAACAGTGACCCCATACGAGTTAGTACAGACCAGCCTCGCCTTTTGGGAGGATCCTATACTTCCTATACAAAAGACCAATACCCTATTAATTTCAATTATACCTTTAAAGGACTAGCAGATGATTTTCCTGTTTGCTTTAATTTTCCTCCTGGCCTTACAGGAGATTTCTTTACCAAGACAGGATGCGTTGGAGCCTCCACAAAAGCAGTTATGACAGATTCCCCAACCTCTAAATTTGCATCTAAAGGGGATCGGTCTGCTTGGATATTACGAGCCCGTATGCCTGGGGTCCTTGGCTCCTATAAGTCCTTGTCTCTCGAAACTCCATCAGACTATCCAAATTGTGACGATGTTGCTCCCTCAGATGTTGTTTGGAAAACTATAGATGATCATTCAGGATATCCAATTTGGAAGTCTTGTATTTATAATTCGAAAATAGATTACAATATGCCGGGAGGAAGAAATTGTGCAATTCAGGACTGGAGCAACCCAAATCCAGGTCAAGACCCTGAGTCTGACGATGGCTTTATCAATAGATTGGATAATTGGAAAAAATATTCAGTTTCTTGGCCGTTAGTTGCCACCAGACGGCATCATAACCAATTCGTACCCCCTATGCTGTCTTATACGACTAGAGGTAAAACCTTTTGGCAGCCAGAAATTTGGAGAGCCCTTGCAGCCACCGCCTATTATTTTAATCCGACCAAAGAATACCTCTACCTACTCCATTTTAGCTTGTTTACCCTCTCCTTATGTTTTTCTTTTCACTAATGATTCTGAAAGACTTAACATACAATTGAATTATACAGGGTGGACCCCATGTAGTGTCTTGTGAACAATGTATGCTTTCATCCTGTTTAACTCCTCAATATAAAGTTTGCTCTTTCATGGTTTTAAAACCGTCCTATCTCATGGTACCTGTAACTGTGGCCACGTATTGGTATGATAACCATGGCCTAGCTGTACTGCAACGGCTACAAGATTTAATGCGGACACGACGGTTTGTGGGCTTACTTGTTTTGGGAATATCGGCTTTGATAACTGCAATTACTTCTGTTACTGTGGCGGCATTGTCATTGTCTCAACAAGTGCATACTGCCCAATATGTTGATACCGTATCCAAAAATGTTTCTTTAACGCTGGCAACCCAGGAAATTATAGATAGGAAGCTAGAAATAAGGGTTGATGCCTTAGAAGAAGCAGTAATGCATATTGGGACTGAATTACAGAGTCTGAAAGTGAAAATGGCTCTTTCATGTCATGCTGATTACCGGTGGATATGTGTTACATCCCTGAAAGTAAATGAGACAGATTTTGAATGGGAGAGAGTCAAAAATCATATTTTAGGTGTTTGGAACAGCTCAGATATTAGTTTAGACTTAGGGAAACTTCATAATCAGATTCAGACCTTGGAACACTCTCTCGATTAGATTTTACTGCTGCAGGAGAAGCCAATGACTTTTCCACACCTTCTCTGACTTCATTTCTGGAAAAACTCTTCTGACTACTGTTTCTAGCTATGCTGCTGTGGGTGCCATAATCCTGCTCCTTGTAATCGTGCTTCCTTGTGTTGTCAGGACTCTTCGCAGAGCATTCAGAATCTCGCGACTGAACTGCACCTAATTTTTTTAAAAAAATAATAAAGAAGGGGGAGATGCCGGAAGCCAATGTGAGGAATCCCGCCCGTGACAAGGTCATGAGGAAGGAAGCTGACATACGCAAGGCGTGCTCAGACTTCAGGGACCCCTCTGGAAATTCCTAAGCATGTACCCCAACAAAAATCTGCCGGCTTTTGTGCTCTGCTTTTCCACTCTTCTGACATTTTCTGGAAAAAGTCAATTCAGGGCTTTAGTCTTCTGCATTTGAAAGAGTGTTTCAATCCAAAAACCCCTCCGATGGCTTTCTAGCCTGCCTGCAGGACTCTGCGAGTGTGATTGTTTGAGGCCTCCTGACCGCAGGAGGCACAGGAAGCTTAAAACATCCTAGGAAATGTAGGGGCTTCCGAAGAGTCAAAATCTTTAGAATAGGACTGATTAAAAGTTTCATTTGTTGAGTCAATGCTTGCTGCCAAATTTTCATATCCTTTATTTTTAGATATAGTTGGTATATAGAAAAACAAGTAGTAGACCTGGTATTAGCAACATTAGATCTTCGAGTTAAGTACCTTCTTTGTTATATCCCACTGCACCTTTGTTCTATAGAGATGTAACTTTAATGCTTTAAGGAGATGCAAATTAAAGAAAAACACTTCAGGGGAAACAAAATCAACATTCATTAAGGAAGAGAGATAAAAAGTGTTAACAAGCTTCTTGGCCAGAAGATAATGTAAATCACCTGAGACCTTTTGTATACAAAATGATGTATAGAAAGAGTCTGGGCTGCGAACGCTACATAATTCTGTGTTACCCATTGATCTCCATGTTTTATCAAAAGTATAAAAGGCCTTCTGAACAATAAAGGATCGGACCAGTTTCTACCAGTTTCAGTTTCTCGAACTAGTCTCTCGGCCTGGTTTCTTGGGACTCTGGCTCCCCCCATGTCTCTCTCTCTCTCCTTCTCTCCCCTTTCCTCTCTCTGCTCTTTACTTTAACTTCAGGCTGAATCTCCATCTGGGGCGCGGAGGCTCGCCAGGTCTACTTACTTGCCCCGGCTGTTAAGACCCGCACGAAAGGGAGCTTAAGGCGAGGCACCCTTAGATATTCAAGCGGGCGCCGGTGGCCCAACGTAGATGGTGCAAATTCCTTGTCTGGAATTTTATTGGCCTTCCGCGTAAACCAAGCTATTCAGCCCTCTTCCTCCACTTAACCTTCTTACTACACTATAGTTTCTTAATCTAATCTTACATTAATAAACAAACAAGTCTTTCCACGCCAACGCCGTCCACCCTTCGAGTTCCCTGGATCCACCGGGCTGGACCCCGGCACCGAGAGGCACCCGAACAACTCGCATGGGGACTGGCCTTTCCTGAGGCGACCAGAGCGGGTCCCTGAGGTCCCCGTCGTAAGTCGAGAGCACCTGCCGCAACTCGAGAAAATCCAGGAAGTTCTCCCCTCCAGGCGAGATGAGGCCCATTTCCGCTGAGGCGTCTCGAGGCTAATCACACCTAAACTCTGCAACTTACAAAGGGTCCTTCACACCCTTGCTGCAACTCAAGAAGTTCCCCGACATACCCGTCTCCATTCGAGAGGAAGCACGAGAGTCCCCCCCACATCCAGAGGAGCCCCGTTTCTGCCTCCTAGCTTGAGAGGAGGGATCCTTTCCCTGCGTGGTCGGGAAAGAATTCCCGGCGTTCCCGTCGCATCTCAAGAGGAGGCGCTCTCCACAGGAAAGGCGAGAGGAACTCCAGGGTCGTGCCACCATTCCCAGAGTCCCCCAGATGTCTCAGTCCATTCCAGGCATACCTGTTTTTCCTGCACTGCCTAGACTTTCAAGCCGAGGATCGACTCACACCACGGTGGCACGTGGGACAGCCCTGCGGGAAAGCCTTGCGGGAAAGCCTCGTGCGAAAGCCTCGAGGGAAAGCTACAGATCCCTTGATCCACGCGAATGGAAGCGTGACACTGCTGCTAGAGCTCGGGAGGAAAGCACACGTGCATGCCCCCACACGAGACGAGTACTGACTCCCCTGGGGAGACTCCAGAAGTACCCCAAGATCCATGTCATCACTGGAGAGAAATCCTCAGTTTCTGGCACCGACTCCACACAAGGTCTTAGGCCCCGGCATCAACAGTAGAGGAATCCCGAGAGACCCCCGAGCAACTCGCATGGGGACTGGCCTTTCCTGAGGCCACCAGAGCGGGTCCCTGAGGTCCCCGTCCTAAGTCGAGAGCACCTGCCGCAACTCGAGAAAATCCAGGAGGTTCTCCCCTCCAGGCGAGATGAGGCCCTTTTCCGCTGAGATGTCTCGAGTCTAATCACACCTAAACTCGGGAACTTCGAAAGGGTCCTTCACACCTTTGCTTCAACTCAAGAAGTTCCCCGACATACCCGTCTCCACTCGAGAGGAAGCACGAGAGTCCAGCCCACATTCAGATGAGCCGTGTTTCCGCCTCCTAGCTCGAGAGGAGGGATCCTTTCCCTGCGTGTCCGGAAAGAATTCCCGGCGTTCCCGTCGCATCTCAAGAGGAGGGGCTCTAAACAGTAAAGGTGAGAGGAACTCCAGGTCGTGCCACCATTCCCTGAATGCCCCGGATGTCTCAGTCCATTCCAGGGAAACCTGTTTACCCTGCACTGCCTCGACTTTCAATCCGAGGATAGAGTCACACCACGGTGGCACGTGGGAGAAACCTGTGGGAAAGCCTCGAGGGAAAGCCTCGTGGGAAAGCCTCGAGGTAAAGCCACAGATCCCTTGATCCACGTGAAGGGAAGCGTGACACTGCTGATAGAGCTTGGAAGGTAAGCGCACGGGCATGCCCCCACACGAGAGAGGACTGACTCCCAGGGGAGACTCCAGAAGTACCCCAAGATCCATGTCAGCACTGGAGAGAAATCCTCAGGTTCCAGCACCGACTCCACACAAGGTCTTAGGCCCTGGCATCGATGGCAGAGCAATACCGAGAGGCCCCGAGCAACTCGCATGGGGACTGACCTTTCCTGAGGCCACCAGAGCGGGTCCCTTTGGGCCCCGTCGTAAGTCGAGGGCACCTGCCGCAACTCGAGAAAATCCAGGAGGTTCTCCGCTCCACGGAGATGAGGCCCATTTCCGCTGAGGCGTCTCGAGGCTAATCACACCTAACTCTGGAACTTACAAAGGGTCCTTCACACCCTTGCTGCAACTCAAGAAGTTCCCCGACATACCCGTCTCCACTCGAGGGAAACACGAGAGTCCGCCCTCATCCAGAGAAGCCCCGTTTCCGCCTCCTAGCTCGAGAGGAGGGATCCTTTCCCTGCGTGTTCGGGAAAGAATTCCTGGCGTTCCTGTTGCATCTCAAGAAGAGGCGCTCTCCACAGGAAAGGCGAGAGGAACTCCAGGGTCGTGCCACCATTCCCAGAGTCTCCCAGATGTCTCAGTTCATTCCAGGGAAACCTGTTTTCCCTGCACTGCCTCGACTTTCAAGCCGAGTATGGACTCACACCACAGTGACTCGTGGGACAGCCCTGTGGGAAAGCCTCGTGGGAAAGCCTCGAGGGAAAGCCTCAGATCCCTTGATCCACGTGAAGGGAAGCGTGACACTGCTGCTACAGGTCGGGAGAAAAGCGAACGTGCATGCCCCACTCGAGACGAGGACTGACTCCCCTGGGGAGACTCCAGACGTACCCCAAGATCCATGTCAGCACTGGAGAGGAATCCTCAGGTTCCGGCACTGACTCCACACAAGGTCTTAGGCCCCGGCATCGACGGGAAAGGAATACCGAGATGCCGGAAGCCAATGTGAGGAATCCCGCCCGTGACAAGGTCATGAGGAAGGAAGCTGACATACGCAAGGCGTGCTCAGACTTCAGGGACCCCTCTGAAATTCCTAAGCATGTACCCCAACAAAAATCTGCCGGCTTTGTGCTCTGCTTTTCCACTCTTCTGACATTTTCTGGAAAAAGTCAATTCAGGGCTTTAGTCTTCTGCATTTGAAAGAGTGTTTCAATCCAAAAACCCCTCCGATGGCTTTCTAGCCTGCCTGCAGGACTCTGCGAGTGTGATTGTTTGAGGCCTCTCTGACCGCAGGAGGCACAGGAAGCTTAAAACATCCTAGGAATGTAGGGGCTTCCGAAGAGTCAAAATCTTTAGAATAGGACTGATTAAAATTTGTTGAGTCAATGCTTGCTGCCAAATTTTCATATCCTTTATTTTTAGATATAGTTGGTATATAGAAAAACAAGTAGTAGACCTGTATTAGCAACATTAGATCTTCGAGTTAAGTACCTTCTTTGTTATATCCCACTGCACCTTTGTTCTATAGAGATGTAACTTTAATGCTTTAAGGAGATGCAAATTAAAGAAAAACACTTCAGGGGAAACAAAAT
>NW_017198685.1:0-7599 GCF_001704415.2 Capra hircus | reverse complement strand
GCATCGACTCCACACAAGGTCTTAGGCCCCCGCATCGAGGGAGAGGAATTCCGAGAGGCCCCCAGCAACTCGCATGGGGACTGGCCTTTTCTGAGTCCAGCAGAGCGGATCCCTGAAGTCCCCGTTGTAAGACTAGAGCACCTGCTGCAACTCGAGAAAATCCAGGATGTTCTGCCCTCCAGGCGAGATGAGGCCCATTTCTGTTGAGGCGTCTCGAGGGCTAATCACACCTAAACTCTGGAACTTCCAAAGCGTTCGTCACACCCTTGCTGCAACTCAAGAAGTTCCCCGATATACCGGTCTCCACACAAGAAGAAGAATTAGAGTCCCGTCCACATCCAGAGGAGCCCCGTTTCCGCCTCCTGGCTTGAGACGAGGGATCCTTTCCCTGCGTGGTCGGGTAAGAATTTCCGGCGTTCCCGTCGCATCTCAAGAGGAGGCGCTCTCCACAGGGAAAGGCGAGAGGAACTCCAGGGTCGTGCCACCATTCCCAGAGTCCCCCAGATGTCTCAGTCCATTCCAGGGAAACCTGTTTTCCCTGCGCTGGGTCGACTTTCAAGCCGAGGATCGACTCAACCCCGGTGGCACGTGGGACAGCCCTGTGGGACAGCCCTGTGGGAAAGCCTCGAGGGAAAGCCACTGATCCCTTGATCCACTCGACGGGGGAAGTATGACACTGCTGCTACAGCTCGGAGGAAAGCGCACGTGCATGTCCCCACACGAGACGAGGACTGACTGCCCTGGGGAGACTCCAGAAGTACACCATGATCCATGTCAGCACTGGAGAGGAATCCTCAGGCTCCGCACCGACTCCGCACAAGGTCTTAGGCCCCGGCATCGAAGGAGAGGAGTTCCGAAAGTCCCCCGAGCAACTCGCAAGGGGACTGGCCTTTCCTGAGGCCACCAGAGCGGGTCCCTGAGGTCCCCGGCGTAAGTCGAGAGCACCTGCCGCAACTCGAGAAAATCCAGGAGGTTTTCCCCTCCAGGCGAGATGAGGCCCATTTCCGCTGCGGCGTCTCCAAGCTAATCACACCTAACCTCTGGAACTTCCAAAGTGTTCTTCACACTCTTGCTGCAACTCAAGAAGTTCCCCGACATACCCGTCTCCACTCGAGAGGAAGCACGAGAGTCCCGTCCACATCCAGAGGAGCCCCGTTTCCGCCTCCTAGCTCGAGAGGAGGGATCCTTTACCTTCGGGCTCGGAAAGAATTCCCGGCATTCCGTCGCATCTCAAGGGGAGGCGCTCTTCACAGGAAAGGCGAGAGGAACTCCAGGGTCGTGCCACCATTCCCAGAGTCCCCCAGATGCCTCAGTCAATTCCAGGTAAACCTGTTTTCCCTGCACTGCCTCGACTTTCAAGCGAGGATCGACTCACACCACGGTGGCACGTGGGACAGCCCTGTGGGATAGCCTCGTGGGAAAGCCTCGTGGGAAAGCCTCGACGGAAATCCACAGATCCCTTGATCCACGCGAAGTGAAGCGCGACACTCCTGCTACAGCTCAGAAGGAAATCGCACGTGCATGCCCCCACTCGAGACGAGGCCTGATCCCCTGGAGAGACTCCAGAAGTACCCAAGATCCATGTCAGCACTGGAGAGGAATCGTCAGGTTCTGGCACTGACTCCACACAAGGTATTAGGCCCCAGAATGGACGGGAGAGGAAACCCGAGAGGCCACCGAGCAACTCGCATGGGTACTGGACTTTCCTGAGTCCACCAGAGCGGGTCCCTGAGGTGCCCGTCTTAAGTCGAGAGCACCTGCCGCAACTCGAGAAATTCCAGGAGGTTCTCCCTCCAGGCGAGATGAGGCCCATTTCCGCTGAGGCGTCTCGAGGCTAATCCCACCTAACCTCTGGAACTTCCAAAGGGTCCTTCACACCCTTGCTGCAACTCAGGAAGTTCCCCAAGATACCCGACTCCACTCGAGAGGCAGCACGAGAGTCCCGCCCACATCCAGAGGAGCCCCGTTTCCGCCTCCTAGCTCGAGAGGAGGGATCCTTTCCCTGCGTGCTCGGGAAAGATTTTCTGGCGTTTCCTTGGGATCTCAAGAGGAGGAGCTCTCCACAGGAAAGGCGAGAGGAACTCCAGGTTCGTGCCACATTCCCAGAGTCCCCCAGATGTGTCAGTCCATTCCAGGGAAACCTGTTTCCCCTGCACTGCCTCGACTTTCAAGCCGAGGATCGACTCACACGACGGTGGCACGTGGGACAGCCCTTTGGGAAAGCCTCGTGGGAAAGTCTCGTGGGAAAGCCTCGAGGGAAAGCCACAGATACCTTGATCCACGCGAAGGGGAGCGTGACACTGCTGCTACAGCTCGGGAGGAAAGCGCACTTCCATGCCCACACTCGAGACCAGGACTGACTCCCCTGGGGAGACTCCAGAAGTACCCCAATATCCATGTCTGCACTGGAGAGGAATCCTCAGGTTACGGCACCGACTCCACACAAGATCTTAGGCCCCGGCATCGACGGGAGAGGAATCCGAGAGGCCCCCGTGCAACTCGCATGGGGACTGGCCTTTCCTGAGGCCAGGAGAGCGGGTCCCTGAGGTCCCCGGCATAAGTTGAGAGCACCTGCCGCAACTCGAGAAAATTCCAGGAGGTTCTCCCCCTCCAGGCGAGATGAGGCCCATTTCCGCTGAGGCGTCTCGAGGCTAATCACATCTAATATCTGGAACTTCCAAAGGGTCCTTCACACCCTTGCTGCAACTGAAGAAGTTCCCCGACATACCGGTCTCCACTCAAGAGTAACACGAGAGTCCCGCCCACTTTCAGAGTGGCCCCGTTTCCGCCTGCTAGCTCGAGAGGAGGGATCCTTTCCCTGCGTGGTCGGGAAAGAATTCCTAGCTTTCCCGTCGCATCTCAAGAGGAGGCGCCCTCCAAAGGAAAGACGAGAGGAACTCCAGGATCAGGCCCCATTACCAGAGTCCCCCTGATTTCTCAGGCCATTCCAGGGAAACCTGTTTTCCCTGCACTGCCTCGACTTTCAACCCGAGGTTCGACTCACACCACGGTGGCACGTAGGACAGCTCTGTGGGAAAGCCTCTTGGGAAAGCCTCGTGGGAAAGCCTCCAGGGGAAAGCCTCGAGGGAAAGCCACAGATCCCTTGATCCATGCGAAGGGAAGCGCGACACTGCTGCTACAGCTCGAGAGGAAAGCGCACGTGGCATGCCCCCACTCGAGACGAGGACTGACTCCCCTGGGGAGACTCCAGAAGTACCCAAGATCCAGGTAAGCACTGGAGAGAAATCCTCAGTTACCGGCACCCACTGCACACAATATCTTAGGCCCCGGCATAGACGGGAGAGGAATCCCGAGAGGTCCCCTAGCAACTCGCATGGGGACTGGCCTTTCCTGAGGCCACCAGAGCGGGTCCCTGAGGTCCCCGTCCAGAACTCGAGAGCACCTGCTGCAACTCGAAAACATTTTAGGACGTTCTCCCCTCCAGGCGAGATGAGGCCCATTTCCGCTGAGGCGTCTCGAGGTTAATCACACCTAACCTCTGGAACTTCCAAAGGGTCCTTCACACCCTTGCTGCAACTCAAGAAGTTCCCCGACATAACCGTCTCCACTCAAGAGGAAGCACGAAGTCCCACCCACATCGACAGTAGCCCCGTTTTCCGCCTCCTACCTCGAGAGGAGGGATCCTTTCCCTGCGTGGTCGGGAAAGAATTCCCGGCGTTTCCGACGCATCTCAAGAGGAGACGCTCTCCACAGGAAAGGCAAGACGAACTCCAGGGTCGTGCCCACCATTCCCAGAGTCCACCAGATGACTCCGTCCATTCCAGGGAAACCTCTTTTCCCTGCACTGCCTCGACTTTCAAGCCGAGGATCGACTCACACCACGGTGGCACGTGGGACAGCCCTGTGGGAAAGCCTCGTGGGAAAGCCTCGTGGGAAAGCGTCGAGGGAAAGCCACAGATGCCTTGATCCATGCGAAGGGAAGCGGGGACACTGCTGCTACAGCTCGGGAGGAAAGCGCACGTGCATGCCCCCACTCGAGACGAGGACTGGACTCCCCTGGGGAGACTCCAGAAATATCCCAAGATCCATGTCAGCACTGAAGAAAAATCCTCAGGTTCCGGCACTGACCCCCACACAAGGTCTTAGGCCCCAGCATCGACGGGAGAGGAATCCCGAGTAGGCCCCGAGCATCTCGCATGGGGACTCTCCTTTCCTGAGGCCCCCAGAGCGGGTCCCTGAGGTCCCCCGTCGTAAGTCGAGAGCACCTGCCGCAACTCAAGAAAATCAAGGAGGTTCTCCCCTCCAGGCGAGATGAGGCCCATTTTCCGCTGAGGTGTCTCGAGGCTAATCACCCCTAAACTTTGCAACTTCCACCGGGTCTTTCACAGCCTTGCTGCAACTCAAGAAGTTCCCCGACATACCCGTCTCCACTCGAGACGAAGCACGAGAGTCCCGCCTACATCCAGAGGAGCCCCGTTTCCGCCTCCTATTTCGAGAGGAGGGATCCTTTCCCTGCGTGCTCCGGAAATAATTCCCCGGGCGTTCCCGTCGCATCTCAAGAGCAGGCCGCTCTCCACAGGAAAGGCGAGAGGAACTCCAGGGTCGTGCCACCGTTCCCAGAGTCCGCCAGTTTTCTCAGTCCATTACAGGGAAACCTGTTTTCTCTGCACTGCATCGACTTTCCAAGACGAGGATCGACTCACACCACGGTGGCACGTGGGATAGCCCTGTGGGAAAGCCTCGTGGGAAAGCCTCGTGGGAAAGCCTCGAGGGAAAGCCACAGATCCCTTGATCCACGCGAATGGAAGCGCGACATTGCTGCTACAGCTCGAGGGGGAGAGCGCAAGTGCATGTCCCCACTCGAGACGAGGATTGACTCCCCTGGGGAGACTCCAGAAGTACCCCAAGATCCATGTCAGCACTGGAGAGGAATCCTCAGTTTCCAGCACCCACTCCACACAAGATCTTAGGCCCCGGCATCGAAGGGAGAAGAATCCCGAAAGGCCCACGAGCAACTCGCATGGGGACTGGCCTTTCCTGAGGCCACCAGAGGGGGTCCCTGAGGTCCCCGTCGTAAGTCGAGAGCACCTGCCGCAACTCGAGAAAAATCCAGGAGGTTCCCCCCCTCCAGGCGAGATGAGCCCCATTTCAGCTGAGGCGTCTCGAGGCTAATCACACCTTACCTCTGGAACTTACAAAGGGTCCTTCTCACCCTTGCTGCAACTCAGGAAGCTCCCCGACATACCGGACTCCCTCGAGAGGAAGCACGAGAGTCCCACCCACAATCCACAGTAGCCCATATCCGCCTCCTAGCTCGAGAGGAGGGATCCTTTCCCTGCGTGCTCGGGAAAGAATTCCCGGCGTTTCCGTCGCATCAAAGAGGAGGCGCTCTCCACAGGGCAAGGCGAGAGGAACTCCAGGGTCCTGCCACCATTCCAGAGTCCCCCAGATGTCTCCGTCCATTCCAGGAAACCTGTTTTCCCTGCACAGCCTCGACATTCAAGCCGAGGATCGACTCACACCACGGTGGCACGTGGGACAGCCTGTGAGAAAGCCTCGTGGGAAAGCCTCGTGGGAAAGCCTCGTGGGAAAGCCTCGAGGGAAAGACTCTGATCCCTTGATCCACGTGAAGGGAAGCACGACACTGGTGCTACAGCTCGGGAGCAAAGCGCACGTGAATGCCCCCCCTCGAGACGAGGACTGACTCCCCTAGGGAGACTCCAGAAGTACGCCAAGATCCATGTCAGCACTGGAGGGGAATCCTAAGGTTCCGACACCGACTCCACACAAGGTCTTAGGCCCCAGCATCGACGTGAGGGGAATCCCGAGAGGCCCCCGAGCAACTCGCATGGGGACTGGCCTTTCCTGAGGCCACCAGAGCGCGTCCCTGAGGTCCCCGTCTTAATTCGAGAGCACCTGCTGCAACTCGAGAAAATCCAGGAGGTTCTCCCCACCAGGAGAGATGAGGCCCATTTACGCTGAGGCGTCTCGAGGCTATTCACACCTAAAATCTGGAACTTCCAGAGGGTCCTTCACACCCTTGCTGCAACTCAAGAAGTTCCCCGACATTCCCGTCTCCACTCGAGAGGAAGCACGAGAATCCTGCCAACATCCAGAGGAGCCCCGTATCCACCTCCTAGCCCGAGAGGAGGGATCCTTTTCCCTGCGTGGTCCGGGAAGAATTCCCGGTTCCCGTCGCGAGCGCTCTCCACAGAAAGAGAGGAACTCCAGGGTCGTGCCACCATTACCAAAGTCCCCCTGATTCTCAGTCCATTCCAGGGAAACCTGTTTCCCTGCACTGCCTCGACTTTCAAGCGAGGATCAACTCACAAAACGCACGTGGGACATCCCTGTGGGAAGCTCGTGGGAAAGCCTCGAGGGAAAGACACAGATCCCTTGATTCTCGTGAAGGGAAGCGTGACACTGCTGCTACAGCTCGGGGAGGAAATCGCACGTGCATGCCCCCTCTCGAGATGAGTACTGACTCCCCTGGGGAGGCTCTAGAAGTACCCCAAGATCCATGCCGGCACTGTTGAGGAATCCTCAGGTTCTGGCACTGAGTCCACACAAGGTCTTAGGCCCCAGCATCGACGGAGAGGGAATCCCGAGAGGCCCCGGGCAACTCGCATGGGACTGGCCTTTCCTGAGGCCACCACAGCGGGTCCCTGAGGTCACCGTCGTAAGTCGAGAGCACCTGCCCCAACTCGAGAAAATCCAGGACGTTCTCCCGTCCAGGCGAGATGAGGCCCATTTCCGCTGAGGCGTGTCGAGGCTAATCACACCTAACCTCTGGAAATTCCAAACGGTCCTTCACATCCTTGCTGCAATGAAATAAGTTCCCCGATATACCCGTCTCCACTCCAGAGGAAGCACGAGAATCCCGCCACATCCAGAGGAGCCCCGATTACGCCTCCTAGCTCGAGAGGAGGGATCCTTTCCCTGCGTGGTCAGGAAAGAATTCCCGGCATTCCCGTCTCATCTAAGGAGGAGGCGCTCTCCACAGGAAAGGCGAGAGGAATTCCAGGTCGTGCCACCATTCCCTGAGTCCACCAGATGTCTCATTCCATTCCAGGGAAACCTGTTTTCCCTGCACTGTTTTGACTTTCAAGCGGAGGATCGACTCACACCTCCGTGGCACGTGGGACAACCCTCTGGGAAAGCCTCGTTGAAAAGCCTCTTGGGAAAGCCTTGATGGAAAGCCACAGATCCCTTGATCCACGCGAAGGGAAGCGTGATACTGCTGCTGCAGCTCGGGAGGAAAGCGCACGTGCATTCCCCCACTCAGGACGAAGACTAACTCCCCTGGGGAGACTCCAGAAGTACCCAACATCCATGTCAGTACTGGAGAGGAATCCTCAGGATTCGGCAACGACTCCACACAAGGTCTTAGGCCCCTGCATCGACGGGAGAGAAATCCGAAAGGCTCCCGAGCAACTCACATGGGGACTGGCCTTTCCTGAGGCCTCCAGAGGGCGTCCTGTGGTCCCCGTCGTAAGTCGAGAGCACCTGCCGCAAGTCGAGAAAATCCAGGAGGTTGTCCCCTCAGGCGAGATGAGGGCCATTTCCGTTGAGGCGACTCGAGGCTAATCACACCTAACCTCTGGAACTTCAAAGGGTCTTTCACAGCCTTGCTTCAAC
>NW_017198684.1:0-7600 GCF_001704415.2 Capra hircus | reverse complement strand
AGGGAATCCTCAGGTTCCGGCAGCAACTCTTCACAAGGTCTTAGCCCCCGGCATCGACGGGAGAGGTATCCTGAGAGGCCCACGGGCAACTCGCATGGGACTGGCCTTTCCTGAGTCCACCAGAGCGGGTCCTGAAAGTCCCCGTCGTAAGTCCAGAGCACCTGCTTCAACTCGGTAAAAAATCCAGGATGTTCTCCCTTCAAGGTGAGATGAGGCCTATTTCCGCTGAGGCATCTCGAGGCTAATCACACCTAATTTCTGGAACTTCCAAAGGGTCCTTCACACCCTTGCTACAACTTAAGAAGTTCCCCGACATACCCATCTCTCACTCGACATGAAGCACGAGAGTCCCGCCCACATCCAGAAGAGCCCCGTTTCCACCTCCTAGCTCGAGAGGAGGGATCCTTTCCCTGCGTGGTCGTGAAATAATTCCCGGCGTTCCCGTCGCATCTCAAGAGGAAGCGCTCTCCACAGGAATGGCAAGAGGAACTCCAGGGTCATGCCACCATTCCCAGAGTCCCCAGATGTCTCAGTCCATTCCAAGGAAACCTGTTTTCCCTGCACTGCCTCGACTTTCAAGCCGAGGATCCACTCTACACCACGGTGGCACGTGGGACAGCCCTGTGGGAAAGCCTCGTGGGAAAGCCTCGTGGGAAAGCCTCGAGGAAAAGCCACAGATTCCTTGATCCACGCGAAGGGAAGCGTGACACTGCTGCTACAGCTCGGGAGGAAAGCGCACGTGCATGCCCCCACTCGAGACGAGGACTGACTCCCATGGGAACTCCTGAAGTACCCCAAGATCCATGTCAGCACTGGAGAGGAATCCTCAGGTTCCGGCAACGACTCCACCCAAGGTATTAAGCTTGGAATCGACGGTAGAGGAATCCCGAGAGGCCCCCGAGCAACTCGCATGGGAACTCGCCTTTCCTGAGGCCACCAGAGAAGGTCCCTGAGGTCCCGTCATAAGTCGAGAGCACCTGATGCAACTCGAGTAAATCCAGGAGGTTCTCCCCTCCAGGCGAGATGAGGCCCATTTCTGCTGAGGCCTCTCTTGGCTAATCACACCTAACCTCTCGAACTTCCAAATGGTCTTCACACCCCTTGCTGCAACTCAAGAAGTTCCCCGACATATCCGTCTCCATTCGAGAGGAAGCACGAGAGTCCGCCAAACCCAGAGGAGCCCCGTTTCCGCCTCCTAGCTCTAGAGCAGGGATCCTTTCCCTGCCTGTTGGGGAAAGAATTCAACCCGTTCCCGTCGCATCTCAAGAGGAGGCGCTCTCCACAGGAAAGGCGAGAGAACTCCAGGGTCTTGCCACCATTCCAGAGTCCGCGCAGAAAATTCCTTGTCTGGAATTTTATTGGCCTTCGCCGCGTCAACCTAGCTATTCAGGCCCTTTTCCTCCAGTTAATCTTCTTACTACCCTATAATTTCTTAATCTAATCTTACATTAATAAATAAACAAGACTTTCCATGTCAACGCCGT
This sequence comes from Capra hircus, assembly GCF_001704415.2. Taxonomy (NCBI): domain Eukaryota; kingdom Metazoa; phylum Chordata; class Mammalia; order Artiodactyla; family Bovidae; genus Capra; species Capra hircus. Next base: position 6,116 of record NW_017198684.1, on the reverse strand, counting down.
CCATCCCCGTCGAATTCCCTGGATCCAGCGGGGCTGGACCCCGGCACACTGAGATATCTAGGGGACACCTGGAATGGTGGCACGACACTGGAGTTCCTCTCACCTTTCCTGTGGAAAGCGCCTCCTCATGAGATGCGCCGAGAACACCGGGAATTCTTTCCGGAACATGCAGGGAAGGATCCCTCCTCTCGAGCTAGGAGGCGGAAACAGGGCTCCTCTGTATGTGGCGGGACTCTCGTGCTTCCTCTCGAGTGGAGACGGGTATGTCGGGGATCTTCTTGAGTTGCAGCAAGGGTGTGAAGGACCCTTTGGAAGTTCCAGAGGTTAGGTGTGATTAGCCTCGAGACGCCTCAGCGGAAATGGGCCTCATCTCGCCTGCAGGGAGAACCTCCTGGATTTTCTCGAGTTTCAGCAGGTGCTCTCCAGTTACGACCGGACTTATGTAACCCGCTCTGGTCCGCTCAGGTAATGCCAGTCGACTTGCGAGTTGCTAAGGGGCCTCTCGGGATTCTCTCCGGTCGATGACGGGGCCTAAGACCTTGTTTGGAATCGGTGCCCGAACCTCAGGTTTCCTCTCCAGTGCTGACATGGATCTTGGGGTACTACTGGAGTCTCCACAGGGGAGTCATCTTCGTCTCCAATGGGGGCATGCACGTGCGCTTTTCGCCCGAGCATTAGGAGCAGAGTCAATTTTCCCGTTGGGTTGATCAAGGGGTTTCTTGTTTTCCCTCGAGGCTTTCCCACGAGGCTTTCCCACAAGGCTGTCCCACGTGCCACCATCGTGTGAGTCGGTCCTCCGCGTGAACGTCGAGGCAGTGCAGGGTAAACAAGTTCCTCTGGAAAGGACTAAGACATCTGGGGGACTCTTGGAATGGTGGAACGACCCTGGAGTTCCTCTCACCTTTCTTGTGGAGCGTGCCTCCTCTTGAGATGCGACAGGTACGACAGGAATTCTTTCCCGGCCAATCAGGGAAAGGATCCCTCATCTTGAGCCAGGAGGGGGAATTGGGGCTCCTCTGGATGTGGGTGGTACCCTGGTGATTCCTATAGAGAGGCGACGGGTCTCTCATGGAACTTCTTGAGTTGCAGCTAGGGTGTGAAGGACCCTTTGGAAGTTCCAGAGGTTAGATGTGATTAGCGTCGAGACGCCTCAGCGGAAAGGGGCCTCATCTCGCCTGGAGGGGAGAACCTAATGGATTTTCTCGAGTTGCGGCAGGTGCTCTCGACTTACCACGGGGACTCAGGGACCCGCTCTGGTGGCCTCAGGAAAGGCCAGGCGCCATGCGAGTTGCTCGGGGGCCTCTCAGGATTCCTCTCCCTTCGATGCCGGGACCTAAGACCTTTGTGTGGAGTCGGTGCCGGATCCTGTGGATTCCTCTCCAGTGCTGACATGGATCTTGGGGTACTTCTGGAGTCTCCCAGGGGAGTTAGTCGTCGTCTTGTGTGGGGGCATGAACGTGTGCTTTCCTCCCGAGCTGTAGCAGGCAGTGTCACGCTTCCCTTCGCATGGATCAAAGGGATCTGTGGCTTTCCCTCGTGGCTTTCCCACGAGGCTTTTCCCACAGGGCTGTCCCACGTGCCATCGTGGTGTGAGTCGATCCTCGGCTAAGAAATTCGAGGCAGTGCAGGGAAATCAGGTTTCCCTGAAATGGACTGAGACATCTGGGGGACTCTGGGAATGGTGGCACGACCCTGGAGTTCCTCTCGCCTTTCCTGTGGTGAGCGCCTCCTCTTGAGATGCACCAGGAACGCAAGGAATTCTTTCCCTGACTACGCAGGGAAAGGATCCCTCCTCTCGAGCTAGGAGGCGGAAACGGGGCTCCTCTGGATGTGGGCGGGTCTCTGGTGCTTCCTCTCGTGTGGAGACGGGTATGTCGGGGAACTTCTTGAGTTGCAGCAAGGGTGTGAAGGACCCTTTGGAAGTTCCAGAGTTTAGGTGTGATTAGCCTCGAGACGCCTCAGCGGAAATGGGCCTCATCTTGCCTGCAGGGGAGAACCTCCTGGATTTTCTCGAGTTTCAGCAGGTGCTCTCCATTTTCGACCGGAACTTATGTAACCCGCTCTGGTCCGCTCAGGTAATGCCAGTCGACTTGCGAGTTGCTAAGGGGCCTCTCGGGATTGCTCTCCGGTCAATGACGGGGCCTAAGACCTTGTTTGGAGTCGGTGCCCGAACCTGAGGTTTCCTCTACAGTGCTGACATGGATCTTGGGGTACTACTGGAGTCTCCACAGGGGAGTCATCTTCGTCTCCAATGGGGCATGCACACGTGCGCTTTTCTCCCGAGCATTAGGAGCAGAGTCAATTTTCCCGTTGGGTTGATCAAGGGGTTTCTTGTTTTCCCTCGAGGCTTTCCCCACGAGGCTTTCCCTCGAGGCTTTAACACAGGGCTGTCCCACGTGCCACCATCGTGTGAGTCGGTCCTCCGCGTGAACGTCGAGGCAGTGCAGGGTAAACAAGTTCCTCGGGAAAGGACTGAGACATCTGGGGGACTCTTGGAATGGTGGAACGACCCTGGAGTTCCTCTCACCTTTCTTGTGGAGCTTGCCTCCTCTTGAAATGTGACAGGTACGACAGGAATTCTTTCCCGGCCAATCAGGGAAAGGATCCCTCATCTTGAGCCAGGAGGGGGAATTGGGGCTCCTCTGGATGTGGGTGGTACCCTGGTGATTCCTATAGAGTGGCGACGGGTATCTCGCGGAACTTCTTGAGTTGCAGCAAGGGTGTGAAGGACCCTTTGGAAGTTCCAGAGGTTAGGTGTGATTAGCCTCGAGACACCTCAGCGGAAATGGGCCTCATCTCGCCTGGAGGGAGAACCTAATGGATTTTCTCGAGTTGCGGCAGGTGCTCTCGACTTACGACGGGGACCTCAGGGACCCGCTCTGGTGGCCTGGAAAAGGCCAGGCGCCAAGCGAGATGCTCGGGGGCCTCTCGGGATTCCTCTCCCTTCGATGCCGGGGCCTAAGACCTTGTGTGGAGTCGGTGCAGGAACCTGAGGATTCCTCTCCAGTGCTGACATGGATCTTGGGGTACTTCTGGAGTCTCCCCAGGGGAGTCAGTCCTCGTCTCGAGTGGGGGCATGCACGTGCGCTTTCCTCCCGAGCTCTAGCAGCAGTGTCACGCTTCCCGTCGCGTGGATCAAGGGATCTGTGCCTTTCCCTTGAGGCTCTCCCACGAGGCCTTCCCAGGAGGCTTTCCCACAGGGCTGTCCCACGTGCCACCGTGGTGTGAGTCGATCCTCGCTTGAAAGTCGTGGCAATCGAGGGAAAACAGATTTCCCTGGAATGGACTTAGACATCTGCGGGACTCTGGGAATGGTCGCAAGACCCGGGAGTTCCTCTCGCCTTCCAGTGGAGAGCGCCTCCTCTTGAGATTCGACAGGAACGCCGGAAATTCTTTCCCGACCACGCAGGGAAAGGATCCCTCCTCTCGAGCTAGGAGGTGGAAACGGGCCTCCTCTGGATGTGGGCGGGACTCTCGTGCTTCCTCTCGAGTGGAGATGGGTTTATCGGGGAACTTCTTAAGTTGCAGCAGGGGTGTGAAGGACCATTTGGAAGTTCCAGAGGTTCGGTGTGATTAGCCTCGAGGCGCCTCAGTGGAAATGGGCCTCATCTCGCCTGGAGGGGAGAACCTCCTGAATTTTCTCGAGTTGGGGCAGGTGCTCTCGACTTACGATGGAGACCCAGGGACCGCGCTCTGGTGACCTCAGTAAAGGCCAGTACCCATGCGAGTTGCTAGGGGGCCTCTCAGGATTCCTCTCCCGTCGATGCCGGGGCCTAAGACCTTGTGTGGAGTCGGACCGGAACTTGAGGATTCCTCTCCAGTGCTGACATGGATCTTGTTGTATTTCTGGAGTCTCCCAAGTGGCGTCAGTCCTTGTCTCGAGTGGGGTCATGCACGTGCACTTTCCTCCCAAGCGGTAGCAGCAGTGTCACGCTTCCCGTCTCGTGGATCAAGGGATCTGTGGCTTTCCCTCGAGTCTTTCCCATGAGGCTTTCCCACAGGGCTATTCCACATGCCACCATGGTGTGAGTCGATCCTCGGCGTGAAAGTCGAACCAGTGCAGGAAAAACAGGAACCTCCTTCCCCACAGTAGGGGGTACACTGTCCCCTTGGGGCGGGTATCTCCAGGGCACTCGCGCTTGGGGGTTGCCCGCGGAGGTGCGGGCCTCAGGCTCCAGGTGAGAAAAGCCGCAAATGGCATTAGCTGCCGGTCCAGATGCTGGCCCCTCAGGTCCTCTGGCCGGAGCCTTGGGCTCCAGGCAACTCAATGCCCTCGGGGTTGGCACTCTGGGACTGCTGTAGGGAAAGGACGCCAAGAGCCCACGGATGAGTTGGGGAGGGGGCAGGGGGGAAACGGAGGCGAGGACAGCGAGGGATCTAGATGGAGGCACTGGAGAGAGCGTCCGGTGTCCCGGAATGCCTCAGAGGAGCCAGCGGGGACAGTCGAGGCCCAGGGACCTGTGGAATGTGAAAAGGCAGGAAATCCAGAGCAAGGCAGGCTGGGAAAGGCGGTGTTGGTGGCCAATTCAAAGGGACCTAGGGGCGTTTCCTGGCGGTGAGCTCCCTTGGCACTGCTGAGGGCCCCTGATTGATCCACCCGGGGTTGATCCCACCCCCCGCTGCGAGGGAGGGCCACAAAACCAAAGCCCACGGGACTCCGTCAAGGGTCTCTGCTTGGAAAGAGGCCAGGGGCGGCCCCCTCCATCTACCCACCCAAACCCTATTGACGTCAATGGTGGCGGAGACGCCTCCCGTTCTCCAGAGTCCTGAGCTGCTGGGTCCCGCCCACTCGCCAGCAGTCTGCAGCGTGCCCGTGTGCCTCTCCCACCATGGCTTTGTCCGGCTCCTCCAGCACCTCAAGCGGTACGTTTGCCCTCGGTCCCTGTGGTCGGATCACATCTCAGGGGATTTGCGGGTGGCCTGGGCAAGGGCTCTCGCCAACGTGTCGACCCCCCTCCTGCCCGAGAACGGCGGGGACCCATCGGCCGGCCCGGGGTTCCGAGGCGTCAGGTGTGCCCAAAGTCGGAGGGCGTGGCATCGTTCGTTCATCTTGCTCCTTTGGCACACACATGGCTTCTCCGTTCTCTTTCTGGGAAGACAGTGTTGTTTCAGGGGGCGTGCTGTGGGGCGGGGGCCGGGGTTGGGGGTGGTGGGAGCGGGTGCTGTGCTGGGATGAGGCCCTTTTATCCTCACATTTCCTGTGGGAATGGGAGTCGGGGAGCTCTGTGGCCTTGCTGCCTTCAGTGGCTTCCTCTGCACAGGGGCTAGTGGCTTCTGCCTTTTGTCAGGCGTTACGGGGTTTGGGCTTCGCTTTGGTGGCCTTGGCTTTGCCTTGGCCTGGGCCTTGGCCATGCCCTTGGCGTTTCGCTTGCCCTTGCCTTGGCCTTGGGCTTGGCCTTGCCTTGCCCTTGAACTTGAACTTTACCTTGACCTTGACCTTGACCTTGGCCTTGAACTTGAACTTGACCTTGACCTTTAACTTGAACTTGAACTTGACCTTGGCCTTGACCTTGACCTTGACCTCGACCTAGAACTTGAACTTGAACTCGAACTTGACCTTGAACTTGACTTGACTTGAAACTTGAATTTGAACTTGAACTTGAACTTGGACTTGAACTTGACTTGACCTTGAAACTGAACTTGAACTTGACCTTGAAACTGAACTTGAACTTGACCTTGATCTTAACCCTGAACTTGACCTTGACCTTGACCTTGAACCTGAAGCTGAAGTAGAACTTGACCTTTACCATGAACTTGACCTTGACCTTGAACTTGACCTTGACCTTGCACTTGGCCTTGAACTTGAACTTGACCTTGAGCCCTTGACCAACAACGGGAGACCTCGAGATTTGCTCAGAGCACCTGAGGTCCAGAAGCAGGGCCCTGTATCTCCCTTCCCTTTGTGATCATTTTCAAAGACATTCCTAGCTGATAGCGGGAGTGCCCCCTGAAGAAGCAAGCAGTGGGAGTGTGTTTGACACGACTGTGTGCCTTCCTGGCCTCAACTCCACAAGGGGGCCTTTCCTCTCAAAAGTAGGCCCCATGTTTCCCTTGGTGAGGGTTTCATGCCTCTTTTATCCTCACTGCCAAAGGGTGGAGCCAAGCTCGCTCTGTCA
>NW_017198683.1:0-7600 GCF_001704415.2 Capra hircus | reverse complement strand
AGCACGAGAGGAGGATCCTTTCCCTGCATGTTTGGGAAATAATTCCCGGCGTTCCCGTCGCATCTCAAGAGGAGGCACTCTCCACAGGAAAGCGAGCGAACTCCAGGATCGTGCCACCATTCCCAGAGTCCCCAGATGTCTCAGTTCATTCCAGGGAAACCTGTTTCCCTACACTGCCTCGACTTTCAGGACGAGGATCCACTCACACCACGGTGGCACGTGGGACAGCCCTGTGGGAAAGCCTCGTGTGAAAGCCTCGTGGGAAAGCCTCGAGGGAAAGCCACAGTTGCTTTGATCAACCCGAAGGGAAGTTTGACACTGCTGCTACAGCTCGAGAGGAAAGCGCACGTGCATGCCCCCACTCGAGACGACGACTGACTCCCCTGGGGAGACTCCAGAAGGACCCCAAGATCCCCGTCAGCACTGGAGAGGAATCCTCACGTTCTGGCACCGACTCCACACAAGGTCTTAGGCCACGGCATCGACGGGAGAGGAATCCCGAGAGGCCCCGAGCAACTCGCATGGGGACTGGCCTTTCCTGAGGCCACCAGAGCGGGTCCCTGAGGTCCCCGTCGTAACGCGAGAACACCTGCACCATCTAGAGAAAATGCAGGAGGTTCTCCCCACCAGGGGAGATGAGGCCCATTTCCTCTGAGGCTTCCCATGCTAATCACACCTAACCTCTGGATCTTCCAAAGGTTCCTTCACACCCTTGCTGCAACTCAAGAAGTTCCCCGACATACCCGTCTCCACTCAAGAGGAAGCACGAGAGTCCCGTCCAATCCAGAGGAGCCCTTTTTCCGACTCCCAGCTCGAGAAGAGGGATTCTTTCCCTGCGTCGTCGGGAAAGAATTCCCGGCGGTTCCGTCGCATCTCAAGAGGAGGTGCTCTCCACAGGAAAGGCGAGAGGAACTCCAGGGTGGTGCCACCATTCGCAGAGTCCCCCAGATGTCTCAGTCCATTCCACGGAAACCTGTTTTCCCTGCATTTTCTTTGCTTTCAAGCCGAGGATCGAACGACTCACACCACGGTGGAACGTGGGACAGCCCTTTGGGCCTCTTGGGAAAGCCTCGTGGGAAAGCCTCGAGGGAAAGCCCCTGAACCCTTGATCCACGCAAAGGGAATCTCGACACTGCTGCTACAGCTCGGGAGGAAAGCGCACGTGCATGCCCCACTCGAGACGAGGACTGACTCCCCTGGGGAGACTCCATAAGTACCCCAAGAAGCATGTCAGCACTGAAGAGGAATACTCAGATTCCGGCACCGATGCCACACAAGATCTTAGGCCCCGGCATCGACGGGAGAGGAATCCCGAGAGGCCCCCGAGCAACTCGCATGGGGACTGGCCTTTTCTGAGGCCACCAGAGCGTGTCCCTGAGGTCCCCGACGTGAGTCGAGAGCACCTGTCGCAACTCGAGAAAATCCAGGAGGTTCTCCCCTCCAGGAGAGATGAGGCCCATTTCCACTGAGGCGTCTCGAGGCTAATCAAATCTAACTTCTGGAACTTCCAAAGGGTCTTTCACACTTTTGCTGCAACTCAAGAAGTTCCCCGACATACCCGTCTCCAGTAGAGAGGAAGCTCCATATTCCCGCCCACATCCAGAGGAGCCCCGTTTCCGCCTCCTAGCTCGAGAGGAGGGATCCTTTCCCTGCGTGGTAGGGAATGAATTCAAGGCGTTTCCGACGCATCTCAAGAGGAGGCGCTCTCCACATGTAAGGGGAGAGGAACTTCAGGGTCGTGTCACCATTCCCAGAGTCCCCCAGAGGTCTCAGTCCATTCCAGGGAAACCTGTTTTCCCTGCACTGCGTCGACTTTCAAGCCGAGTATCGACTCACAACAAGGCGGCACGTGGGACCGCCCTGTGGGAAAGGCTCGTGGGAAAATCACGTGGGAAAGCCTCGAGGGAAAGCCACTGATCCCTTGATCCACGCGAAGGGAAATGCAACACTGCTGCTACAGCTCGGGAGGAAAGCGCACGTGCATGCCCCCACTCGAGACGAGGACTGACTCCCCTGGGGAGACTCCAGAAGTACCCCAAGATCCATGTCAGCACTGGAGAGGAATCCTCAGGTTCAGGCACCAACTCCACACAAGGTCTTAAGCCCGGCATCGTCGGAGAGGAATCCCGAGAGGACCCCGAGCAACTCGCATGGGGACTGGCCTTTCCTGAGGCCACTAGAGCGGGTCCCTGAGGTCCCCATCGTAAGTCGAGAGCACCTTCTGCAACTCGAGAAAATCCAGGAGGTTCTCCCCTCCAGGCGACATGAGGCCCATTTCCGCTGAGGCGTCTGGAGGCTAATCACATCTAACATCTGGAACTTCCAAAGATTCCTTCACACCCTTACTGCAACTCAAGAAGTTCCCCGACAAACCGGTCTCCACTCGAGAGGAAGCACGAGAGTCCCGCCCACATCCAGCGGAGACCCTTTTCCGACTCCTAGCTCGAGAGGAGGGATCTTTTCCCTGCGTGGTCGGGAATGAATTCCCGGCGTTCCCGTCGCATCTCAAGAGGAGGCGCTCTCCACAGGAAAGGCGAGAGGGACTCCAGGGTCGTGCCACCATTCCCAGAGTCCCCCAGATGTCTCAGTCCATTCCAGGCAAACCTGTTTTCCCTGCACTGCCTTGACTTTCAAGCCGAGGATCGACTCACACCACGGTGGCTCGTGGACAGCCCTGTGGGAAAGCCTCGTGGGAAAGCCTCGTGGGAAAGCCTCTTGGGAAAGCCTCGAGGGAAAGCCACAGATCCCTTGATCCACGCGAAGGGTAGCGTGACACTGCTGCTTCAGCTCGGGAGGAAAGCGCACGTGCATTCCCCCACTCGAGACGACGACTGACTCCCCTGGGGAGACTCCAGAAGTGCCCCGAGATCCATGTCAGCACTGGAGGTGAATGCTCAGGATCCGGCACCTACTCCACACAAGATCTTAGGCCCCGGCATCCACGGGAGAGGAATCCCGAGAGGCCCCGAGCAACTCGCATGGGGACAGGCCTTTCCTGAGGCCACCGGAGCGGGTCCCTGAGGTCCCCGTCGTAAGTCGAGAGCACCTGTCGCAACTCGAGAAAATCCAGGAGGTTCTCCCCTCCAGGAGAGATGAGGCCCATTTCCACTGAGGCGTTCGAGGCTAATCAAATCTAACTTCTGGAACTTCCAAAGGGTCTTTCACACTTTTGCTGCAACTCAAGAAGTTCCCCGACATACCCGTCTCCACTAGAGAGGAAGCTCCATAGTCCCGCCCACATCCAGAGGAGCCCCATTTCCGCCTCCTAGCTCGAGAGGAACGATCTTTTCGCTGCGTGGTAGGGAATGAATTCATGGCGTTTCCGACGCATCTCAAGAGGAGGCGCTCTCCACAGGTAAGGGGAGAGGAACTTCAGGGTCGTGTCACCATCCCAGAGTCCCCCAGATGTCTCAGTCCATTACAGGGAAACCTGTTTTCCCTGCACTGCGTCGACTTTCAAGCCGAGTATCGACTCACAACAAGGCGGCACGTGGGACAGCCCTGTGGGAAAGGCTCGTGGGAAAACCTCGTGGGAAAGCCTCGAGGGAAAGCCACAGATCCCTGATCCACGAGAAGGGAAATGCAACACTGCTGCTAACAGCTCGGGAGGAAAGGCGCACGTGCATGCCCCCACTCGAGACGAGGACTGAGTCCCTGGGAGACTCCAGAAGTACCCCAAGATCCATGTCAGCACTGGAGAGGAATCCTCAGGTTCAGGCACCAACTCCACACAAGGTCTTAAGCCCCGCATCGTCGGGAGAGGAATCCCGAGAGGACCCGAGCAACTCGCATGGGGACTGTCTTTTCCTGAGGCCACCAAGAGCGGGTCACTGAGGTCCCCATCGTAAGTCGAGAGCACCTGCCGCAACTCGAGAAAATCCAGGAGGTTCTCCCTCCAGGCGACATGAGGCCCATTTCCGCTGAGGCGTCTGGAGGCTAATCACATCTAACATCTGGAACTTCCAAAGATTCCTTCACACCCTTACTGCAACTCAAGAAGTTCCCCGACAAACCGTTCTCACTCGAGAGGAAGCACGAGAGTCCCGCCACATCCAGCGGAGACCGTTTCCGGACTCCTAGCTCGAGGGGAGGGATCCTTTACCTGCGTGGTCGGGAAAGATTCCCGGCGTTCCCGTCGCATCTCAAGAATAGGCGCTCTCACAGGAAAGGCGAGAGGAACTCCTGGGCGTGCCACCATTCCAGAGTACACTAGATGTCTCAGTTCATTCCAGGGAACCTGATTTCCCTGCACTGCCTCGACTTTCAAGCCGAGGATCGACTCACACACCGGTGGCACGTGGGACAGCCCTGTGGGAAAGCCTCGTGGGAAAGCCTCGTTGTAAAGCCTCGAGGGAAAACCCCTGATCCCTTGATCCAGGCGAAGGGAAGCGTGACACTGCTGCTTCAGCTCGGGAGGATAGCGCACGTGCATTCCCCCACTCGAGACTTAGAGTGACTCCCCTGGGGAGACTCCAGAAGTACACCAAGATCCATTTCTGCACTGGAGAGGAATCCTCAGGTTCCGGCAGCGTCTCCACACAAGATCTTAGGCACCGGCATCGACGGGAGAGGAATCCTGAGAGGCCCCGAGCAAATCGCAAAGGGACTGGCCTTTCCTGAGGCCACCAGACGGGTCCCTGAGGTCCCCGTCGTAAGTCGAGAGCACCTGCCGCAACTCGAGAAAATCCAGGAGGTTCTCCCCTGCAGGCGAGATGAGCCATTTCCGCTGAGGCGTCTGGAGGCTAATCACACCTAACCTCTGGAACTTCCAAGGGTCCTTCACACCCTTGCTGCAAATCAGAAGTTCCTCGACATACCTGTCTCCACTCGAGAGGAACACGAGAGTTTCCCCGCACATCCAGAAGAGCCTGTTTCCGCCTCCAAGCTCGAGAGGAGGGATCCTTTCCCTGCGTGGTCGGGAAAGAATTCCCGGCGTTTCCCTCCCAACTCAAGAGGAGGCGCTCTCCACAGGAAGGCGAGAGGAACTCCATGGTCGTGCCACCATTCCAGAGTCCCCCAGATGTCTCAGTCCATTCCAGGGAAACCTGTTTTCCTGCACTGCCTCGACTTTCAAGCCGAGGATCGACTCACACCACGGTGGCACGTGGGACAGCCCTGTGGGAAAGCCTCGTGGGAAAGCTTCGTTGGAAAGCCTCGAGGGAAAGCCCTGATCCCTTGATCCACGCGAAGGAAGCGCGACACTGCTGCTTCAGCTCGAGAGGAAAGCGCACCGTGCATGCCCCACTCGAGAAGAGGACTGACTCCCTGGGGAGACTCCAGAAGTACCCCAGATCCATGTCAGCACTGGAGAGGAATGCCTCAGGTTCCAGCACCTACTCACACAAGATCTTAGCCCCGCATCGACGGTAGAGGAATCCGGAGAGCCCGAGCAACTAGCATGGGGACTGGCCTTTCCTGAGGCCACCGCAGCGGTTCCCTGAGGTCCCTGTCGTAAGTCAAGAGAACCTGCCGCAACTCGAGAAAATCCAGGAGTTCTCCCCTCCAGGCGAGATGAGGCCGATTTCCGCTGAGGCGTCTCGAGGTTAATCACACCTAACCTCTGGAACTTTCAAAGGGTCCCTCACACCCTTTCTGCAACTCAAGAAGTTCCCCGACATACCCGTCTCCACTCGAGAGGAAGCACGAGAGTCCCTCCCACAACCATAGGAGCCCCGTTTCCCCCTCCGAGCTCAAGAGGAGGGATCCTTTCCCTGCGTGGTCGGGAAAGATTTTCCGGCATTCCCGTCGCATCTCAAGAGGAGGCGCTCTCCAGAGGAATGGCGAGAGGAACTCCAGGGTCGTGCCACATTCCCAGAGTCCCCCAGATGGCTCCGTCCATTCCAGGGAAACCTGTTTTCCCAGCACTGCCTCGACTTTCAAGCCGAGGATCGACTCACACCACGGTGGCACGTGGGACAGCCCTGTGGTAAAGCCTCGTCGGAAAGCCTCGAGGGAAAGCTCCTGAACCCTTGATCCACGCAAAGGGAATCTCGACACTGCTGCTACAGCTCGGGAGGAAAGCGCACGTGCATTCCCCCAACGAGACGAGTACTGACTCCCCTGGGGAGACTCCAGAAGTACCCCAAGTTCCATGTCAGCACTGGAGAGGAAACCTAAGGTTCCGGCGCTGACTCCACACAAGGTCTTAGGCCCCAGCATCGACAGGAGAGGAATCCTGAGAGGCCCAAGAGCAACTCGCATGGGGACTGGCCTTTCCTGAGGCCACCAGAGGGTCCCTGAGGTCCCCGTCGTAAGTCGAGAGCACATGCCGCAACTCGAGAAAATCCAGGAGGTTCTCCCCTCCAGGCGAGATGAGGCCCAATTTCCCCTGAGGCGTCTCGAGGCTAATCACACCTAACCTCTGGAACTTCCAAAGGGTCCTTCACACCCTTGCTGCAACTCAAGAAGTTCCCCGACATACCCGTCTCCACTCGAGAGGAAGCACGAGAGTCCCGCCCACATAAAGAGGAGCCCCATTTCCGCCTCCTAGCTCGAGAGGAGGGATCCTTTCCCTGCGTGGTCGGGAAAGAATTCCCGGCGTTCCCGTCGCATCTCAAGAGGAGCGCTCTCCACAGGAAAGGCGAGAGGAACTCCAGGGTCGTGCCACCATTCGAGAGTCCCCCAGATGTCTCAGTCCATTCCAGGGAAACCTGTTTTCCCTGCACTGCCTCGACTTTCAAGCCGAGGATCGACTCACACACGGTGGCACGTGGACAGCCCTGCGGGAAATCCTCGTAGGAAAGCTTTGTGGGAAAACCTCGAGTGAAAACCACAGATCCATTGATCCAAGCGAAGGGAAGCGTGACACTGCTGCTTCAGCTCGGGAGGAAAGCGCAGTGCATGCCCCCACCTGAGACGAAGAATGACTCCCCTGGGGAGACTCCAGAAATACACCAAGTCCATTTCTGCACTGGAGAGGAATACTCAGGGTTCCGGCAGCATCTCCACACAAGATCTTAGGCGCTGGAATCGACGGGAGAGGAAATCCGAGAGGCCCCGAGCAACTCGCATGGGGACTGGCCTTTCCTGAGGCCACCAGAGCGGTCCCTGAGGATCGTCGTAAGTCGGAAGAGCACCTGCCGCAACTCGAGGAAATCCAGGGAGTTCTCCCTCCAGGCGAGATGAGGCCATTTCCGCTGAGGCATCTCAAGGCTAATCACATCTAAATCTGGAACTTCCAAAGGGTCCTTCACACCCTTGCTGCAAACTCAAGAAGTTCCCAGACATTCCCGTCTCCACTCGAGAGGAAGCACGAGAGTGCCGCCCACATCCAGGAGCCCCGTTTCCGCCTCCTAGCTCGAGAGAGGGATCCTTTCCCTGGGCGGGAAAGAATTTCTGCATTCCTGTCACATCTCAAGAGGAGGCGCTCTCCACAGGAAAGGCGAGAGGAACTCCAGGGTCGTGCCATATTCCCAAAGTCCCCCAGATGTCTCAGTCCATTCCAGGGAAACCTGTTTTCCCTGCACTGCCTCGACTTTCAAGCCGAGAGGATCGACTCACAACACGGTGGCACGTTGGACATCCTGTGGGCAAGCCTCTGGAAAGCCTCGTGGGGCCTCGAAAGCCTCTGGAAAGCCACAGATCCCTTGATCCACGAAAA
>NW_017198682.1:0-7601 GCF_001704415.2 Capra hircus | reverse complement strand
AATTCCTCGGTTCCTGTCGCATCTCAAGAGGAGGCGCTCTTCTCAGGAAAAGAGAACTCCAGGGTTCGTGCCACCATTCCAGAGTCCCCCAGATGTCTCAGTCCATTCCAGGGAAACCTGTTTTCCCTGCACTGCCTCGACTTTCAAGCGAGGATCGACTCACACCACGGTGGCACGTGGGACAGCCCTGTGGGAAAAGAAAGCCTCGAGGGAAAGCCCAGATCCCTTGATCCACACGAAGGGAAGCGTGACACTGCTGCTACAGCTTGGGAGGAAAGCGCCACTGCATGCCCCCACTCGAGACGAGGACTGACTCCCCTGGGGAGACTCCAGAAGTTCCCAAGATCCATGTCAGCACTGGAGAGGAATCCTCAGGTTCCGGCACCGACTCCACACAAGGTCTTAGGCCCCGGCATCGCGGAGAGGAATCCGAGAGGCCCCGAGCAACTCGCATGGCGACTGGCCTTTCCTGAGGCCACCAGAGCGGGTCCCTGAGGTCCCCGTCGTAAGTCGAGAGCACCTGCCGCAACTCGAGAAAATCCAGGAGGTTCTCCCCTCCAGGCGAGATGAGGCCCATTTCCGCTGAGGCGTCTCGAGGCTAATCACACCTAACCTCTGGAACTTCCAAAGGGTCCTTCACACCCTTGCTGCAACTCAAGAAGTTCCCCGACATACCCTTCTCCACTCGAGAGGAAGCACGAGAGTCCCGCCCACATCCAGAGAGCCCCGTTTCCGCCTCCTAGCTCGAGAGAGGAGGGATCCTTTCCCTGCGTGGTCGGGAAAGAATTTCCGCGTTCCCGTCGCATCTCAAGAGGAGGCGCTCTCCACAGGAAAGGGAGGAACTCCAGGTCGTGCCACCATTCCCAGAGTCCCCAGATGTCTCAGTCCATTCCAGGGAAACCTGTTTTCCCTGCACTGCCTCGACTTTCAAGCCGAGGATCGACTCACACCACGGTGGCACGTGGGACAGCCTGTGGGAAGCCTCGTGGGAAAGCTCGAGGGAAAGCCACAGATCCCTTGATCCACGCGAAGGGAAGCGTGACACTGCTGCTACAGCTCGGAAGGAAAGCGCACGTGCATGCCCCACTCGAGACGAGGACTGACTCCCCTGGGGAGACTCCAGAAGTACCCAAGATCCATGTCAGCACTGGAGAGGAATCCTCAGGTTCCGGCACCAACTCCACACAAAGGTCTTAGGGCCCGCATCGACGGGAGAGGAATCCCGAGAGGCCCCGAGCAACTCGCATGGGACTGGCCTTTCCTGAGGCCACCAGAGCGGGTCCCTGAGGTCCCCGTCGTAAGTCGAGAGCACCTGCCGCAACTCGAGAAAATCCAGGAGGTTCTCCCCTCCAGGCGAGATGAGGCCCATTTCCGCTGAGGCGTCTCGAGGCTAATCACACCTAACCTCTGGAACTTCCAAAGGGTCCTTTCACACCCTTGCTGCAACTCAAGAAGTTCCCCGACATACCCGTCTCCTCGAGAGGAAGCACGAGAGTCCCGCCCACATCCAGAGGAGCCCCGTTTCCGCCTCCTAGCTCGAGAGGAGGGATCCTTTCCTGCGGTCGGGAAAGAATTCCCGGCGTTCCCGTCGCATCTCAAGAGGAGGCGCTCTCCACAGGAAAGGCGAGAGGAACTCCAGGGTCGTGCCACCATTCCCAGAGTCCCCAGATGTCTCAGTCCATTCCAGGGAAACCTGTTTTCCCTGCACTGCCTCGACTTTCAAGCCGAGGATCGACTCACACCACGGTGGCACGTGGGACAGTCCTGTGGAAAGCCTCAAGGGAAAGCCCTGATGCCTTGATCCACGCGAAGGGAAGCGTGACACTGCTGCTACAGCTCGGAGGAAAGAGCACCTGCATGCCCCCCACTCGAGACGAGGACTGACTCCCCTGGGGAGGCTCCAGAAGTACCCAAGTTCCATGTCAGCACTGGAGAGGAATCCACAGGTTTCGGCACCGACTCCACTCAAGGTCTTAGGCCCCGGCATCGAGGGGAGAGGAATCCCGAGAGGCCCCGAGCAACTCGCATGGGACTGGCCTTCCTGAGGCACCAGAGCGGGTCTCTGAGGTCCCCATCGTAAGTCGAAAGCACCTGCCGCAACTAGAGAAAATCCAGGAGGTTCTCCCCTCCAGGCGAGATGAGGCCCATTTCCGCTGAGGCGTCTCGAGGCTAATCACATCTAACATCTGGAACTTCCAAAGGTCCTTCACACCCTTGCTGCAACTCAAGAAGTTCCCCGACATACCCGTCTCCACTCGAGAGGAAGCACGAGAGTCCCGCCCACATCCAGAGGAGCCCGTTTCCGCCTCCTAGCTCGAGAGGAGGGATCCTTTCCCTGCGTGGTCGGGAAAGAATTCCCAGCGTTCCGTCGCATCTCAAGAGGAGGCGCTCTCCACAGGAAAGGCGAGAGGAACTCCAGGGTCGTGCCACCATTCCCAGAGTCCCCAGATGTCTCAGTCCATTCCAGGGAAACCTGTTTTCCCTGCACTGTTTCGACTTTCAAGCGAGGATCGACTCACAACACGGTGGCACGTGGGACAGCCCTGTGGGAAAGCCTCAAGCCTCGGGAAAGCCACAGATCCCTTATCCACGGAAGGAAGCGTGACACTGCTGCTACAGCTCGGGAGGAAAGCGCACGTGGATGCCCCACTCGAGACGAGGACTGACTCCCCTGGGGAGACTCCAGAAGTACCCAAGATCCATGTCAGCACTGGAGAGGAATGCTCAGGTTACGCACCGATTCCACACAAGATCTAGGCCCCGGCATCGATGGGAGAGGAATCCCGAGAGGCCCCGAGCAACTCGCATGGGACTGGACTTTCCTGAGGCCACCAGAGCGGGTCCCTGAGGTCCCCGTCGTAAGTCGAGAGCACCTGCCGCAACTCGAGAAAATCCAGGAGGTTCTCCCCTCCAGCGAAATGAGGCCCATTTCCTGAGGCGTCTCGAGGCTAATCACATCTAACATCTGAACTTCCAAAGGGTCCTTCACACCCTTGCTGCAACTCAAGAAGTTCTCTGACATACCCGTCTCCACTCGAGAGGAAGCACGAGAGTCCCGCCCACATCCAGAGGAGCCCCGTTTCCGCCTCCTAGCTCGAGAGGAGGGATCCTTTTCCTGCGTGTGGGGAAAGAATTCCCCGCGTTCCCGTCGCATCTCAAGTGGAGGCGCTTGCCAGGGTCCAGCCCCGGTGGATCCAGGGAATTCGAAGGGTGGACGGCGTTGGCGTGGAAAGACTTGTTTGTTTATTAATGTAAGATTAGGTTAAGAAACTATAGTGTAATAAGAAGATTAAGTGGAGGAAGAGGGCTGAATAGCTTGGTTTTCACGGAAGGCCATTAAAATTCCAGACAAGGAATTTGCACCATCTACGTTTGGCCACCGGCGCCCGCTTGAATATCTAAGGGTGCCTCGCCTTAAGCTCCCTTTCGTGCGGGTCTTAGCAGCCGGGGCAAGTAAGTAGACCTGGCGAGCCTCCGCGCCCAGATGGAGATTCAGCCTGAAGTTAAAGTAAAGAGCAGAGAGAGGGAAGGGGAGAGAAGAAGAGAGAGAGAGAGACATGGGGGGATCCAGAGTCCCAAGAAACTAGGCCGAGAGACTAGTTCGAGAAACTGGTCCAATCCTTTATTGTTCAGAAGGCCTTTTATACTTTTGATAAAACATGGAGATCAATGGGTAACACAGAATTATGTAGCGTTCGCAGCGCAGACTCTTTCTATACATCATTTTGTATACAAAAGGTCTCTGGTGATTTACATTATCTTCTGGCCAAGAGGCTTGTTAACACTTTTTAGCTCTCTTCCTTAATGAATGTTAATTTTGTTTCCCCTGAAGTGTTTTTTTTAATCTGCATCTCCTTAAAGCATTAAAGTTACATCTCTATAGAACAAAGGTGCAGTGCGATAGAACAAAGGTGCAGTGGGATATAACAAAGAAGTACTTAACTCGAGGATCTAATGTTGCTAATACTAGGTCTACTACTTGTTTTTCTATATACCAACTATATCTAAAAATAAAGGATATGAAAATTTGGCAGCAAACATTGACTCAACAAATGAAACTTATAATCAGTCCTATTCTAAAGATTTTGACTCCTCGGAAGCCCCTACATTCCTAGGATGTTTTAAGCTTCCTGTGCCTCCTGCGGTCAGGAGGCCTCAAACAAACACACTTGCAGAGTCCTGCAGGCAGGCTAGAAAGCCATCGGAGGGGTTTTTTGGATTGAAACACTCTTTCAAATGCAGAAGACTAAAGCCCTGAATTGACTTTTTCCAGAAAATGTCAGAAGAGTGGAAAAGCAGAGCACAAAAGCCGGCAGATTTTTGTTGGGGTACATGCTTAGGAATTTCCAGAGGGGCCCCTGAAGTCTGAGCACGCCTTGCGTATGTCAGCTTCCTTCCTCATGACCTTGTCACGGGCGGGATTCCTCACAAAGGCTTCCGGCAGGCGCTCTCCACAGGAAAGGCGAGAGGAACTCCAGGGTCGTGCCACCATTCCAGAGTCCCCCAGAATGTCTCAGTCCATTCCAGGGAAACCTGTTTTCCCTGCACTGCCTCGACTTTCAACCC
The DNA here is from genome assembly GCF_001704415.2 of Capra hircus. Lineage (NCBI taxonomy): Eukaryota > Metazoa > Chordata > Mammalia > Artiodactyla > Bovidae > Capra > Capra hircus. Next base: position 3,035 of record NW_017198682.1, on the reverse strand, counting down.
AAGGATACGACTCACACCACGGTGGCACGTGGGACAGCCCTGTGGGAAAGCCTCGTGGGAAAGCCTCCTGGGAAAGCCTCGAGGGAAAGCTACAGATCCGTTGATCCACGCAAAGGGAAGCGCGACACTGCTGCTACAGCTCGGGAGGAAAGCGCACGTGCATGCCCCGACTCGAGACGCGGACTGACTTCCCTGGGGAGACTCCAGAAGTACCCCAAGATCCATGTCAGGGCTGGAGAGGAATCCTCAGGTTCCGGCATCGACTACACACAAGGTCTTAGGCCCCGGCATCGACGGGAGAGGAATCCCGAGAGGCCCCCGAGCAATTCGCATGGGGACTGGCATTTCCTGAGGCCACCAGGGCGGTCCCTGAGGTCCCCGTCTTAAGTCCACAGTACCTGCCGCAACTCGAGAAAATCCAGGAGGTTCTCCCCTTCAGGCGAGATGAGGCCCATTTCCCCTGAGGCGTCTCGATGCTAATCACACCTAACCTCTGGAACTTCCAAAGGGTCCTTAACACCCTTGCTGCAACACAAGAAGTTCCTCGACATACCCGTTTCCAATCGAGAGGAAGCACGAGAGTCCCACCCACATCCAGAGGAGCCCCGTTTCCGCTTCATAGTTCCAGAGGAGGGATTCTTTTCCTGTGTGGTCGAGAAAGAATTCCCGGCGATCCCGTCGCATCTCAAGTGGAGGCGCTCACCACAGGAAAGGCGAGAGGAACTCCTGGTCGTGCCACTATTCCCAGAGTCCCCCAGATGCTCAGTCCATAACAGGGAAACCAGTTTTCCCAGCACTGCCTCGACTTTCAAGCCGAGGATCGACTCACACCACGGTGGTACGTGGGACAGCCAGTGGGAAAAAAAAGAAAGCCTCGTGGGAAAGCCTCCAAGGAAAGCCACAGATTCCTGGATCCACGCGAAGGGAAGAGTGACACTGCTGCTACAGCTCTGGAGGAAATTGCACATGCATGCCCCAATAGATATGAGGACTGACTCACCTGGGAGACTCCAGAAGTACCCCAAGATCCATGTAAGCACTGGAGAGGAATCCTCAGGTTCCCGGCACCGACTCCACACAAGGTCTTAGGCGACTGCATCTACGGGAGAGGAATCCCGAGAGGCCCCCCGAGCAACTCGCATGGCGTCTGGCCTTTCCTGAGGCCACCAGAGAGGGTCCCTGATGTCCCCGTCATAACTCGAGAGCACCTGCCACAACTCGAGAAAATCCAGGAGGTTCTCCCCTCCAGGCGAGATGAGGCCCATTTCCGCTGAGGGGTCTCGAGGCTAATCACACCTAACCTCTGGAACTTCCAAAGGGTCCTTCACACCCTTGCTGCAACTCAACAAGTTCCCCGACATATCCGTCTCCACTCGAGAGGAAGCACGAGAGTCCCGCCACATCCAGAGGAGTCCCGTTTCCGCCTCCTAGCTCGAGAGGAGGGATCCTTTCCCTGCGTGGTCGGGAAAGAATTCCCGGGGTTCCCGTCGCATCTCAAGAGGAGGCGCTCTCCACAGGAAAGGCGAGAGGAACTCCTGGGTTGTGCCACCATTCCCAGAGTCCCCCAGATGTCTCAGTCCATTCCAGGGAAACCTGTTTTCCCTGCACTGCCTCGACTTTCAAGCCGAGAATCGACTCACACCACGGTGGCACGTGGGACAGCCCTGTGGGAAAGCCTCGTGGGAAAGCCTCGTGGGAAAGCCTCGGGGGAAAGCCACAGATCCCTTGATCCACGCGAAGGGAAGCGTGACACTGCTGCTTCAGCTCGGGAGCAAATCTCACGTGGATGCGCCAACTCGAGACGAGGACTGAGTCCCCTGGGTAGGCTCCAGAAGTTCCCCAAGATCCATGTCAGCACTGGAGAGTAATCCTCAGGTTCCGACACCGATTCCACACATGGTCTTAAGCCCCGGCATCGACGGGAGAGGAATCCCGAGAGGCCCCTGAGCAACTCGCATGGGGATTGGCCTTTCCTGAGGCCACCAGAGCAGGTCCCTGAGGTCCCCGTCGTAAGTCGAGAGCACCTGCCACAACTCGAGAAAATCCAGGAGGTTCTCCCCTCCAGGGGAGATGAGGCCCATTTCCGCTGAGGCGTCTAGAGGCTAATCACACCTAACTTCTGGAACTTCCAAAGGGTCCTTCACACCCTTGCTACAACTCAAGAAGTTCCCCGGCATACCCGACTCCACTCAGGATGAAGCACGAGAGTCCCGCCCACATCCAGAGGAGACCCGTTTCGGCCTCCTTGCTCGAGAGACGGTTCCTTTCCCTGCGGTCGGGAAAGAATTCCCGGCGTTCCTGTCGCATCTCAAGAGGAGGCACTCTCCACAGGAAAGGCGTGAGGAACTCCAGGGTTGTGCCACCATTCCCAGAGTCCTCCAGATATCTCAGTCCATTCCAGGGAAACCTGTTTTCCCTGCACTGTTTCGACTTTCAAGCAGAGGATCGACTCACACCACGTTGCCACGTGGGACAGCCCTGTGGGAAAGCCTCGTGGGAAAGCCTCGTGGAAAGCCTCGAGGAAAGCCACAGATCCCTTGATCCACGCGAAGGGAAGCGTTACAATGCTGCTACAGCTCGAGAGTAAAGCGCACTTGTATGCCCCCACTCGAGACGAGGACTGACTCCACTGGGGGAGTCCAGAAGTTCCCCAAGATCCTTTTCAGCACTGGAGAGGAATCCTCAGGTTACGGAACCGACTCCACACAATGTCTTAGGCCCCGGCATCGACGGGAGAGGGATCCCGAGAGGTCCCCGAGCAACTCCCATGGGGACTGGCATTTCCAGAGGCCTCCAGAGCGGGTCCCTGAGGACAACGTCTCAAGTCGAGAGCACCTGCCGCAACTCGAGAAAATCCAGGAGGTTCTCCCCTCCAGGCGAGATGAGGCCCATTTCCGCTGAGGCGTCTCGAGGCTAATCACACCTAAACTCTGGAACTTCCAAAGGGTCCTTCACACCCTTGTTGCAACTCAAGAAGTTCCCAACAACATGGACTCCACTCGAGAGGAAGCACGAGAGTTTCCCCAATCCAGAGG
>NW_017198681.1:0-7601 GCF_001704415.2 Capra hircus | reverse complement strand
GTGGCTGAGAGCCACACAGGGCTGAAAAGCACTTGCTGGAGATTCTTTTTTCATTGGCCATGGCCCCTGAGGCCCTGTGCTCAGGGAGGGCTCCCTCCCTCCCAGGGAAAGTCAAAGGAAGCTCCAAACGGCTGTTCAATCATGTTTCTGAGAGAGTCATTGCCAAGGCAGGTTTCTAAGAAGTTCAAGGGTCCCAAGGAGAGAGGGTCTAGAATTCTCAAGGAGAAGAAAGGACAAACTGTTTTCCCCTCTACATTCCTTAGGATTATATAACAATCATGCATCCTTCTTGAGGACGGTCTCTGGAAAAAACCTCTGGCTAATCCTGTTATCTTAAAATGTCAATTATGGGAGTAGGTCTAGTGAGTCTTTACAACCTCCAGACATTCTTTTGTTCGTTGTCATAACTTATTGGAGAGTATATAACTCCATTACCAACACTAGCAAGGGGGTACGCTTTCTGCCCCTTGTGATGTCTCTGTCAGAAGCTTTCTCTATCTCCTTTATCCTTTAATAAAACTCTATTGCACAAAAGCTCTGAGCAATCAAGCCTCGTCTTGGGCCCTGGATTGAATTCTTCTCCTCCATAAGCCAAGAATCCCAGCATCTTTTCGTGGTTCAGCAACAATATTTCATTTCCTCTGCAGGAGAGAGCTAGTGAGCTTAGGTCTGTCTGGAACATTCTTGGATCCTGTGGGGAAAATATCCTGTGCACACATCTGGATACTGGGCCTAGAGGCCAAAATTTGCATTTCTTTCCCGGGGAGCCCTAACGTGGTGTGACTTAGCAACTGCTTGAAAATCCATCCCATTGCTGTTTTCCTCCTTCTGACAGAGCTAGCTTTGTTCCCTGCTTTGGGATATCTCAACCGAAGGGCCGGTCCATAGCTACTCGCCTGGGGCCCATTGGATGTGCAAGGTGCCCTCGACTAGGTGACCCTAGCATGGCACTCAGCCCGCTCAGACACACTCCCGAGGCTTCTTTCTCATGGGAAGCACTGCTCCAACCTAGGAATGTGTCTGCAATGCTTGGAAAGTGCAGTGAGACACACAGCCCTGACTCTGCAATTGAGGCCCTCAGAGCAAGCCTGCAGCTCTGATGTCTGAGAAGCAAAACACTTGCTGCAAAGAGAGGCCTGAAAACACACTCTCTGTGGATGACTTTCCTTCCTCTAAGGAAGATAGTTTTCCCAGTCTCCTGCTTCCTGAATGTCACACAGCTGGAATGCGCTTGCTTGGAGGTCGTGATTCAGTGGCAATGACCCCTGAGGCCCTTTGCCCAGGGAGGGCTCCCACACTCACAGGAAAATCAAAGCAACTTCCAAGTGAGTCAGCTCTTCACATCAAATGGCCAAGTATTGGAGTTTCAGGTTCAGTATTAGTCCTTCCAATGTATATTCAGACCTGATTTCCTTTAGGATGGAGTGGTTGCGTCTCCTTGTAGTCTAAGCGACCTACAAGCATCTTCTCCAACACCACAGTTCAAAAGCATCCAATTTTCAGCTGTCACTTTCTTTATAGTACATCTTTCATATCCATCCATGACATATGGAAAAACCATAGCCTTGACTGGATGGATCTTTGTTGGCAAAGCAACGTCTCGGCTTTTTAATATGCTGTCTAGTTTGGTCATCACTTTTCTTCCAAGTCATAAATATGTTTTTAAGTTCATGGAGGCAGCCATCACCTGCAGTGATTTCAAGCCCCCCAAAATAGTCTGCTGCTGTTTCCAATGTTTTCCCATCTATTTGCCATGAAGTGATGAGACTGGATGCAATGATTTTAGTTTTCTGAATGCTGAGCTTTAAGCTAACTTTTTCACTCTCCTTCTTTCACTTTCATCAGGAGACTCTTTAGTTCTTATACACTTTCTGCCATAAGGGTGGTGTCGTCTGCATATCTGAGATTCTTGATATTTCTCCCAGCAATCTGGATTCCAGCGTGTGCTTCCTCCAGCCAGTGTTTCTCATGATGTACTCTGCATATAAGTTAAATAAGCAGGCTGACAATATACAGCCTTGACATATTCCTTTTCCTATTTAGAACCAGTCTGTTGTTCCATGTCCAGTTCGAACTGTTTCTTCCTGACCTGCATACAGGTTTCTCAAGAGACAGGTCAGGTGGTCTGGTATTCCCATCTCTTTCAGAATTTTTCCCAGTTTATTGTGATCCACACAGTCAAAGGCTTTGGCATAGTCAATAAAGCAGAAATAGATGTCTTTTTTCTGGAACTCTCTTGCTTTTTCAATGATCCAGTGGATGTTGGCAGTTTTGATCTCTGGTTTCTCTGCATTTTTTTAAATCCCTCTTGAACATTTGGAAGTTCACAGTTCATGTGAACTTGGAGAATTTTGAGCATTACTTTACTAGTGTGTGAGATGAGTGCAATTGTGCAGCAGCTTGAATATTCTTTGTCATTGCCTTTCTTTGGGATTGGAATGAAAACTGACCTAATGACTAGGTGTTTCAATTGCATATGCTGAAAGAACTGGCTGTGCAGTTTTGAAGAAAAAAAAAATCATTTTAACCCATTTTCTCTGAAGTTGCAAGGCATATCTCATGGCCATCCCTGAATCATAAAGTCACCTTTTTCTTTATGTAGTCATAGTTTCATGCCTAAATTATAGGCCAACTCCATGCTCAAATGGACTCTGATGTCAGGGGCAGATCAACTAATAAAAAGCTTGGATTGTCCCTCTGGAGGGAAAAGTGAGATCTTGGTCCCACAAGAAGAATCTGAAGGGTTAAGGGAACTTGCAAGAGTGGGGAAAGCTTAGTCCATCCTACATGTACCAAAATCTTAAATAAGGCTTATTTACTTTACCGAAGTTAAAAAAACAGATGATGAAAACAATTATAAATCAATGAAAGGTAAAGAAACTCATAGTCTGTTATCAAAAATTGCATTCTAAAGAAACTTTGTGCTCTTAACCTAGAGAGGAGACTAAATTCCATCTGGTAACCAGCTTACCAGAAGACAAACAAACAAACAAACAAATTATCGGTAAGCTTAAAAAAAGTATATTCCATATATCTTGGAAGTAGCAGTATTTCTGCAAAGGCATCAGTGTGAAACCATAGAGGACATGGTTAAAACCTGAATTAAATAGAAATTGACAATGTAATCTGGTCACTGCTGCGACTTGAAATGCTTTAATATGATAACTGGAATTATAACTGACAGCATTTGACCAGGACATATCAGATTTTCACGGATGTCACATAATTTCTAGGATATCTATATTAGGAACTGAAGGAATCTTTGAAACCTAGGAAAGAAAACAACAGTCTCAAAGGCCCTTGCTGAATCATCTATCAGCAAGGAATGTCTTTGCAAGGATCGCAAAGTGAAGGGAAAATACACCGACCTGCCTCTGCAACTTCGGTCCTCTGAGCAGATCTGGAGGTCTCCCTTTGTATAAGCTAACCTGTTCCTTCCAAATAGAGGTTTGCAACACAAAACAAGTGGCCGCCTATTCTTCCCCGAAGGAGGCTCTCTTTCCCCACATCCTGCGAACTCCCTTTCCCAGCCTCCTGGAAAAGCGCTTCTTGCAGTTCCTTTCAGAAAATCCTATGGACGGAGAAGCCTGGTAGGCTGCAGTCCGTGGGGTCGCTGAGGGTCGGACACGACTGAGCGACTGCACTTTCATTTTCACTTTCATGCATTGGAGAAGGCAATGGCAACCCACTTACTGTTCTTGCCTGGAGAATCCAGGGACGGGGGAGCCTAGTGGGCTACCGTCTATGGCGTCGCACAGAGTTGAACACGACTGAAGCAACTTAACAGCAGCAGCAGCAGCAGTTCCTTTCTTAGGGGCAGTTATCCCTGAGATTGGGACCTGGAAAGGCAGAGCCACCTCCACACACACGTCTTTTTTGTCTCCTTTCCTCTGGAGGAGAGCTCTAGTGAGCCTAGGTCTGTCAGGAAAATTCTTGGCTTTGACAGGATCACACCCGGTGTGTGAACCTGCATACCTGACCTAGGGGCCACAGGGCACCTGTTTTGCTCGAGTGGGTCCTGGAGGGGTGCAGCATAGCAAGAGCTTAAAAATCCATCCAATTTGTCTTTTTTTTTTTTACCTCAGAGAGAACGAGTTTGCTCCACCTCCACCCTTTGGCAGTGTGGAGGGAAGAGGGTACCACCCTCTCCCAAAGGGGACATAGGGCCTACCAGGAGAGAAAGGCCCTTGAGGAGCTGAGCCCAGGTAGGCAGCCAGTGATGTCAAGCACACTCCCGCTGCTTGCTTCTTCATGGGCACTCCCACGATCTGCTAGGAATGTCTTTGCAAGGATCTCAAAGGGAAGGGAAGATACATGGCCCTGTCTCTGGAACTTCAGTCCTCTGAGCAGATCTGGAGGTCTTGAGCTGTATAAGCAAACCTGTTCCTTCCAAATAGAGGCTTGCAAACACACCCCCGGTGGTTGCCTCTTCTTCCCCCGAGAAGTCTTTCTTTCCCCACATGCTGCGAACTCCCTGTCCCAACCTCCAAGAATAGCGCTTCTTGCCATTCCTTTCTTAGAGGCAGTTATCTCTGAGCCTGGGGCCGTAGGAGTAGCCCCACACTCACAGGGAAAGGCAAAGACTCCTCCATACATCTCCTCTATCCCCTTTGCTCCGGAGGAGAGCTCTAGTGAGCCTAGGTCTTTCAGGAAAATTCTTGGCTTGGACAGGATCTCACCCTGTTTGTGAACCTGCATACCCAACCAGGGGCCACAGAGCACCTGTTTCAGTAAAGTGGGCCCTGAAAGGGTGCAGCCTAGCAAGAGCTTGAAAATCCATTCAATTGCTGTTTTGTACCTCTGACAGAGCGAGCTTGGCTCCACCCTTTGGCAGTGAGGAGAAAAGAGGCATGACACCCTCCCCAAGGGGACATGGGGGCCTACTTCGAGAGGAAGCTGCAACTCGAGAAAATCCAGGAGGTTCTCCCCTCCAGGCGAGATGAGGCCCATTTCCGCTGAGGCGTCTCGAGGCTAACCACAACTAACCTCTGGAACTTCGAAAGGGTCCTTCACACCCTTGCTGCAAGTCAAGAAGTTCTCCGACATACCCATCTCCACTCGAGAGGAAGGACGAGGGTCCCACCCACATCCAGCGGAGCCCCGTTTCCGCCTCGTAGCTCGAGAAGAGGGATCCTTTCCCTTCATCGTCGGGAAAGAATTCCCGGGCTTCCCGTCGCATCTCAAGAGGAGGCACTCTCCACAGGAAAGGCGAGAGGAACTCCAGGGCCTTGCCAGCATTCCAAGAGTCCCCCAGATGTCTCCGTCCATTCCAGAAGAACCTGCTTTCCCTTCACTGCCTCGACGTTCACGCCGAGTATAGACTCACACCACCGTGACATGTGGGACAGCCCTGTTCGAAAGCCTCATGGGAAAGCCTTGATGCAAAGCGACTGATCCCTTGAACCACATGTCGGCACGCGTGACACTGCTGCTACAGCTTGTGAGGAAATCGCAGGTGCATGCCCCCACACGAGATGAGGACTGACTCCCCTGGTGAGACTCCAGAAGTATGGAAAGATTCATGTCAGCACTGGAGAGGCATCCTCAGGGTCTGGCCCCGACTCCACACATGGTCTTAGGCACCGGCATCGATGGGAGAGGAATCCCTATAGGCCCCATGGTAACTCGCATGGGACTGGCCTTTCCTGAGGCCACCAGAGCGAGTCCCTGAGGTCCCCGTCGTAACTCGAGAGCACCTACCACAACTCGTAAAATCCAGGAGGTTCTCCCCTCCAGGCGAGATGAGGCCCATTTCCGCTGATCTCGAAGCTAATCACACCTAACCTCTGGAACTTCCAAAGGGTCCTTCACACCCTTGCTGCAACTCAAGAAGTTCCCCGACATACCCGTCTCCACTCGAGAGGAAGCACGAGAGTCCCGCCCACATCCAGAGGAGCCCTTTTCTCCCTCATAGCTCGAGACGAGGGATCCTTTCACTGTGTGTCGGGAAAGAATTCCTGGGTTCCCGTCGCATCTCCAGAGGAGGCGCTCTCCACAGGAAAGGCGAGAGGAACTCCAGGGTCGTGCCACCATTCCCAGAGTCCCCCAGATATCTCAGTCCATTCCAGGGAAACCTGTTTTCCCTGCACTGCCTCGACTTTCAAGCCGAGGATCGACTCACACCACGGTGGCACGTGGGACAGCCCTGTGGGAAAGCCTCGTGGGAAAACCTCGTGGGAAATCCTCGAGGGAAAGCCACAGATCCCTTGATCCACACCAAGGGAAGCGTGACACTGCTGCTACAGCTCCGGAGGAAAGCGCACGTGCATGCCACCACTGGAGACGAGGACTGACTTCCCTGGGAGACTCCAGAAGTCCCTCAAGATCCTTGTCAGCACTGGAGAGGAATCCTGAGCTTCCGGCACCATCTCCACACAATGTCTTAGGCCCTGGCATCGACGGGAGAGGAATCCTGAGAGGCCCCGAGCAATTCGCATGGGGACTGGTCTTTCCTGAGGTCACCAGAGCAGGTCCCTGAGGTCCCCGGTCGTAAGTTGTGAGCACCTGACTCTGGAGAAAATCCAGGAGGTTCTCCCCTCCAGGCGAGATGAGGCCCATTTCCGCTGAGGCGTCTTGGGGCTAATCACACCTAACATCTGGAACTTCCAAAGCGTCGTTTCACACCCTCGCTGCAACTCAAGAAGTTCCCGACATACCCGTCTCCACTCGAGAGGAAGCACAGGAGTCCTGCCCACATCCAGATGAGCCCCGTTTCCGCCTCATAGCTCGAGAGGTGGATGCTTTCGCTGCGTGGTTGGAAAGAATTCCCGGCGTTCCCGTCGCATCTCAAGAGGAGGCGCTCTCCTCAGGAAAGGCGAGAGGAACTCCAGCGTCGTGCCACCATTCCCACAGTCCCCCAGATGTCTCAGTCCATTCCAGGGAAAACTGTTTTCCCTGCACTGCCTCGACTTTCAAGCGAGGATCGACTCTCACCACGGTGGCACGTGGGACAGCCCTGTGGAAAGCCTCGTGGGAAAGCATCGAGGGAAAGCCACTGCTCCCTTGATCCACGTGAAGGGAAGCGTAACACTCCTGCAGGAGCTCGGGAGGAAAGCGCACGTTCCTGCCCCACTCGAGTCGAGGTCTGACTCCCCTGGGGAGACTCCAGAAGTACCCCAAGATCCATGTCAGCACTGGAGAGGAATCCTCAGGTTCCGGCATCGACTCCACACAAGGTCTTAGGCCCGGCATTGACGGGAGAGGAATCCCGAAAGGCTCTCTTGCAACTCCATGGGCACTGGCCTTTCCTGAGGCCACCAGAGCGCGGTCCCTGAGGTCCCTGTCGTAACTCGAGAGACCCCTGCCAACTCTAGAAAATCCAGGAGGTTCTCCCCTCCAGGCGAGATGAGGCCCATTTCCTCGGAGATCTGGAGGCTCATCACACCTAAACTCTGGAAATCAAAAGGGTCCTTGCTGCAACTCAAGAAGTTCCCCGACATACCCGTCTCCACTCGAGAGGAAGCACGAGGGTCCCGCCCACTCCAGAGGAGACGCCGTTTTGGTATCGAAGCTCGACATGAGGGATCCTTTCCCTGCTTGGTCAGGAAATAATACCCGCCATTCCGCTCGCATTTCAAGGGGGAAGCGCTCTCCACAGGAAA
>NW_017198680.1:0-7601 GCF_001704415.2 Capra hircus | reverse complement strand
GGAATGATGGCACGACCCTGGAGTTCCTCTCGCTTTCCTGTGGAGAGCGCCTCCTCTTGAGATGCGACGGGAACGCGGGAATTCTTCCCCACCACGCAGGGAAAGGATCCTCCTCTCGAACTAGGAGGCGGAAACGGGGCTCTCTGGATGTGGGCGGGACTCTCGTGCTTCCTCTCGAGTGAGACGGGTATGTGGGGAACTTCTTGAGTTGCAGCAAGGGTGTGAAGGACCCTTTGGAAGTTCCAGATGTTAGATGTGATTAGCCTCGAGACGCCTCAGGGAAATGGCCTCATCTCGCCTGAAGAGCAGAACCTCCTGGATTTTCTCGAGTTTGCGGCAGGTGCTCTCGACTTGCGATGGGGACCTCAGGGACCCGCTCTGGTGGCCTCAGGAAAGACCAGTCCCCATGCGAGTTGCTCGGAGTCCTCTCGGGATTCCTCTCACGTTGATGCCGCGGCCTAAAACCTCATGTGTAGTCAGTGCCGGAACCTGAGGATTCCTCTCCAGTGCTGACATGGATCTTGGGGGACTTCTGGAGTATCCCAGGGGAGGTAGTCCTCGTCTCTAGTGAGGGCATGTACGTGCGATTTCCTCCCGAGCTGTAGTAGCAGTGTCATGCTTCCCTTGGGGTGCATCAGGGATCTGTGGCTTTCCTCGAGGCTTTCCCAGGAGGCTTTCCATGAGGCTTTCCCACAGGGCTGTCCCACGTGCCACCTTTGTGTGAGTCGATCCTCGCCTTGAAAGTTGAGGCAGTGCAGGGAAAACAGGTTTTCCTGGAATGTACTGAGATATCTGGGGACTCTGGGAATGGTGGCACGACCCTGGAGTTCCTCTCGCCTTTCTGTGGAGAGCGCCTACACTTGAGATGCGACGGGAACACCGGGAATTCTTCCCCGACCACGCAGGGAAAGGATCCTCCTCTCGAGCTAGGAGGCAGAAACGGGGTTCCTCTGGATGTGGGCGGGACTCTCGTGCTTCCTCTGGAGTGGAGACGGGTATGTCAGGGAACTTCTTGAGTTGCAGCAAGGGTGTGAAGGACCCGTTGGATGTTCCAGAGGTTAGGAGTGATTTCACTCGAGACGCCTCAGCGGAAATGGGCCTCATCTCGCCTGGAGGGGAGAACCTCCTGGAATTTCTCGAGTTGCGGCAGGTGCTCTCGACTTACGACGGGGACCTCAGGGACCCGCTGTGGTGGCCTCAGGAAAGGCCAGTCCCCATGCGAGTTGCTCGGGCCTCTCGGGATTCCACTCCCGTCGATGCCGGGGGCCTAAGACTTTGTGTGGAGTCGGTTCATGAACCTGGGGATTCCTCTCCAGTGCCGACATGGATCTTGGGGTACTTCTGGAGTCTCCCCAGGGGAGTCAGTCCTCGTCTCGAGTGGGGGCATGTACGTGGCACATTCCTCCCGAGCTGTAGCAGCAGTGTCACGCTTCCCTTCGCGTGGATCAAGGGATCTGTGGCTTTACCTCGAGGCTTTCCCACGAGGCTTTCCCACGAGGCTTTGCCACAGGGCTGTCCCACGTGCCACCGTGGTGTGAGTCGATCCTCGGCTTGAAAGTCGAGGCAGTGCAGGGAAAACAGTTTTCCCTGGAATGAACTGAGACATCTGGGGGACTCTGAGAATGGTGGCACGACCCTGGAGTTCCTCTCGCCTTTCCTGTGGACAGTTCCTCCTCTTGTGATGCGACGGGAACGCCGGGAATTCTTTCCCGACCACGCAGGGAAAGGATCCACCTCTCGAGCTAGGAGGCGGAAACGGGGCTCCTCTGGATGTGGGCGGACTCGCGTGCTTCCTCTCGAGAGGAGACGTGGATGTCGGGAAACTTCTTGAGTAGCAGCAAGGGTGTGAAGGACCCTTTCGAAGTTCCAAATGTTAGATGTGATTAGCCTCGAGACGCCTCAGCGGAAATGGGCCTCATCTCGCCTGGAGGGGAGAGCCTCCTGGATTTTCTCGAGTTGCGGCAGGTGCTCTGTACTTACGACGGGGAACCTCAGGGATCCGCTCTGGTGGCCTCAGGAAAGGCCAGTCCCCATGCGATTTGCTCGGGGGCCTCTTGGGATTCGTCTCCCGTCGATGCCGGGGCCTAAGACCTTGTGTGGAGTCGGTGCCGGAACCTGAGGAGTCCTCTCCAGTGCTGACATGGATCTTGGGGTACTTCTGAAGTCTCCCCAGGGGAGCCAGTCCTCCTCTCGAGTGGTGGCATGCTCGTGCGCTTTCCTCCCGAGCTGTAGCAGCAGCGTCGCACTTCCCTTCGCGTGGATCAAGGTATCTGTGGCTTTCCCTTGAGGCTTTCCTACGAGGGGTTTCCCACGAGGCTTTCCCACAAGGGCTGTCCCACGTGCCACCTTGGTGTGATACGATCCTACGCTTGAAAGTCGATGCAGAGCTGGGAAAACAGGTTTCCCTGGAATGGACTGAGAAATCTGGGTCTCTGGGAATGGTTTCACCACCCTGGAGTTCGTCTCGCCTTTCCTGTGGAGAGCGCCTCCTCTTTGAGATGCTCGGGAACACTGGGAATTCTTTCCCGACCACGCAGGGAAAGGATCCCTCCTCTCGAGCTAGGAGGCGGAAACGGGGCTCCTCTGGATGTGGCGGGACTCTCGTGCTTCCTCTCGAGTGGAGAGGGGTATGTCAGGGAACTTCTTGAGTTGCAGCAAGGGTGTGAAGGACCCTTAGGAAGTTCCAGAGTTTAGCTGTGAATAGTCTCGAAACGCCTCAGCGGAAATGGGCCTCATCTCGCCTGGAGGGGAGAAACCTCCTGGATTTTCTCGAGTTGCGGCAGGTGCTCTCGACTACGACCGGGACCTCAGGGACCTGCTCTGGTGGCCTCAGGAAAGGCCAGTCCCCATGCGATTTGCTCGAGGGCCTCTCTGGAAACCTCTCCCTTCGATGCCGGGGCCTAAGACCTTGCGTGGAGTCGGTGCCGGAACCTGAGGATTCCTCTCCAGTGCTGACATGGATCTTGGGGTACTTCTGGGGTCTCCCCAGGGGAGTCAGTCCTCGTCTCGAGTGGGGGCATGCACGTGCGCTTTCCTCCCGAGCTTTAGCAGCAGTGTCAGGCTTCCCTTCGCGTGGATCAAGGGATCTGTGGCTTTCTCTTCAGGCTTTCCCAGGAGGCTTTCCCACGAACCTTCCCACAGGGTTGTCCCACGTGGCACCGTGGTGTGAGTCGATCCTCGGCTTGAAAGTCGAGGCTGTGCAGGGAAAACAGGTTTCCCTGGAATGGACTGAGACATCTGGGGGACTCTGGGAATGGTTGCACGACCCTGGAGTTCCTCTCGCCTTTCCTGTCGAGAGCGCCTCCTCTTGAGATGCGACGGAAACGCCGAGAATTCTTTCCCGACCAGGCAGGGAAAGGAACCCTGCTCTCGAACTAGGAGGGGGAAACGGTGCTCCTCTGGATGTGGGCGGGACCCTGGTGCTTCCTCTCGAGTGGAGACGGGTATTTCGAGGAACTTCTTGAGTTGCAGCAAGGGTGTGAAGGACCCTTTGGAAGTTCCAGAGGTTAGGTATGATTAGCCTCGAGACACCTCAGCGGAAATGGGCCTCATCTCGCCTGGAGGGGAGAACCTCCTGGATTTTCTCGAATTGCGGCAGGTGCTCTCGACTTATGACGGGGACCTCAGGGACCCGCTCTGGTGGCCTCAGGAAAGGCCAGTCCCCATGCGAGTAGCTCCGTGGCCTCTCGGGATTCCTCTCCCATGGATGTCGCGGCCTAAGACCTTGTGTGGAGATCTTGCCGGAACCTGAGGATTCCTCTCCAGTGCCGACAGGAATCTTGGGGTACTTCTGGAGTCTTCCGAGGGGCGTTAGTTCTCGTCTCGAGTGGGGGCATGCACGTGCGCTTTCCTCCCGAGCTGTAGCAGCAGTGTCACGCTTCCCTTCGCGTGGATCAAGGGATCTGTGACTTTCCCACGAGGCTTTCCACGAGGCTTTCCCTCAAGGCTTTTCCACAGGGCTATCTCAAGTGCCACTGTGGTGTCAGTCGATCCTCGGCTTGAAATTCGAGGAATTGCAGGGAAAAAAGTTTTCCGGGGAATGGACTGAGACACCTGGGGTAGTCTGGAATGGTGGCACGTCCCTGGAGTTCCTCTCGCCTTTCTTGTGGAAAGCACCTCCTCTTGAGATGTGTCGGGATGGCCGGGAAATCTTTCCCGACCACGCAGGAAACGGATCCCTCCTCTCGAGCTATGAGGCGGAAACGGGGCTCCTCTGGATGTGGGTGGGACTATCGTGCTTCCTCTCGAGTGGTGACGGCTATGTCGGGGAACTTCTTGAGTTGCAGCAAGGGTGGGAAGGACCCTTTAGAAGTTTAGAGGTTAGGTGTGATTAGCCTGGTGACGCCTCAGAGGAAATTGGGCTCAACTCGCCTGGAGGGGAGAACTTCCTGGATTTTGCGAGTAGCGGCAGGAGCTTTCGACGTACGTCGGGGACCTCAGGGACCCGCTCTGGTACCCTCAGGAAAGGCCAGTCCCCATGCGAATTATTGGGGAGCCTGTCTGGATTCCTCTCTCGTCAATGCTGGGGCCTAAGTCCTTGTGTGCAGTCGGTGCCGCAAACTGAGGATTCCTCTCCAGTGCTGACATGGATCTTGGGGTACTTCTGGAGTTTCCCCAGGGGAGTCAGTCCTCGTCTCAAGTGGAGAAATGCACGTGCGCTTTGCTCCCGAGCTGTAGCAGCAGTGTCATGCTTCCCTTCGCGTGGATCAAGGGATCTGTGGCTTTCCCTCGAGGCTTTCCCTCGAGGCTTTCCGACGAGGCTTTCCCACAGGGCTGTCCCACATGCCACCGGGGTGTGAGTCGATCCTCGGCTTGAAAGTCGAGGCAGTGCAGGGAAAACAGGTTTCCATTGAATGGACTGAGACATCTGGGGGACTCTGGGAATGGTGGCACGACCCTGGAATTCCTCTCGCCTTTCCTGTGGAGAGCGCCTCCTCTTGAGATGCGACGGGAACGCCGGAAATTTTTTCATGACCACGCAGGGAAAGGATCCCTCCTCTCGAGGTAGGAGGCGGAACCGGGGCTCCTCTGGATGTGGGCGTGACTCTCGTGCTTCCTCTCGAGTGGAGCCGGGTATGTAGGGGAATTTCTTGAGTGCAGCAAGGGTGTGAAGGACCCTTTGGAAGTTCCAGATGTTAGATGCGATTAGCCTCGAGACGCCTCAGCGGAAATGGGCTTCATCTCGCCTGGAGGGGAGAACCTCCTGGATTTTCTCGAGTTGGGGCAGGTGTTCTCGACTTAAGACGGGAACCTCAGGGACCCGCTCTGGTGGCCTCAGGAAAGGCCAGTCCCCATGCGAGTTGCTCGGGGGCCTCTCGGGATTCCTCTCCCGTCGATGCCGGGGCCTAAGATCTTTTTTGGAGTGGGTGCCGGAACCTGAGGTTTTCTCTACAGTGCTGACAGGATCTTGGGGTACTTCTGGAGTCTCCCCAGGGGAGTCAGCCCTCATCTCGAGTGGGGGCATGCACGTGTGATTTCCTCCTGAGCTGTAGCAGCAGTGTCACGCTTCCCTTTGCGTGGATCAAGTATTCTGTGGATTTCCCTCGAGTCATTCCCATGAGGCTTTCCCACGAGGCTTTCCCACAGGGCTGTCCCACGTGCCACCGTGGTGTGAGTCGATCCTCGGCTTGAAAGTCGAGGCAGTGCAGGGAAAACAGGTTTCCCTGGAATGGACTGAGATATCTGGGGGACTCTGGGAATGGTGGCACGACCCTGGAGTTCCTCTCACCTTTCCTGCGGAGAACCCCTCCTCTTGAGATGCGACGGAAACGCTGGGAATTCTTTCCCAACCATGCATTAAAAGGATCCCTCCTCTCGAGTTAGGAGGCGCAAACGGGGCTCCTCTGGATGTGGGCGGGACTCTCGTGCTTTCTCTCGAGCGGAGACGGGTATGTCGGGGAACTTCTTGAGTTGCAGACAGGGTGTGAAGGACCCTTTGGAAGTTCCAGATGTTAGGTGTGATTTGCCTGGAGACGCCTCAGTGGAAATGGGCCTCATCTTGCCTGGAGGGGAGAACCTCCTGAATTTTCTCGAGTTGTGGCAGGTGCTCTTGACTTACGACGGGGACCTCAGGGACCCGCTCTGGTGGCCTCAGGAAAAACCAGTCCCCATGCGATTTGCTCGGGAGCCTCTCAGGATTCCTCTGCCATCAATGCCGGGGCCTAAGACCTTGTGTGGAGTCGGTGTCGGAAACTGAGAATTCCTCTCCAGTTCTGACATGGATCTTGGGGTACTTCTGGATTCTCCCCAGGGGAGTCAGTCCTCGTCTCGAGTGGGGGCATGCACGTGCGCTTTCCTCCCGAGCTGTAGCAGCAGTTTCACGCTTCCCTTCCCGTGTATCCTAGGATCAGTGGCTTTCCCTCGAGGTTTCCACGAGGCTTTCCCACGACGCTTTCCCACCAGGCTTTCTCACGACGCTTCCCCACAGTGATGTCCCACTTGCCACCGTGGTGTCAGTCAATCGTCGTCTTGAATGTTGAGGCAGTGCAGGGAAAACAGGCTTCCGTGGAATGGACTGAGACATCTGGGGATCTGGGAAAGGTGGCACGACCCTGGAGTTCCTCTCGCCTTTCCTGTGGAGAGCGCCCTCCTCTTGAGATGCGAGGGAATGCCGGGGAATTCTTTCCCGACCACGCAGTGAAAGGATCGCTCCTCTCGAGCCATGAGGCGGAAACGAGGCTCCACTGGATGTAGTGGGACTCTCGTGCTTCCTGTCGAGTGGAGACGGGTATGTCGGGGAACTTCTTGAGTTGCAGCAATGGTGTGAAGGACACTTTGGAAATTCCATAGGTTAGTAGTGATTAGCCTCGAGACGCCTCAGCAGAAATAGGCCTCATCACGCCTGGAAGGGAGAACCTCCTGGATTTTCTCGAGTTGCGGCAGGTGCTCTCGACTTATGACGGGGACCCCAGGTACCCTCTATGGTGGCCTCAGGAAAGGCCAGTCCCATGCGAGTTGCACGGCGGCATCTCGGGATTCCTCTCCCGTCGATGCCGGGCCTAAGACCTTGTTTGGAGTCGGTGCTGGAACCTGAGGATTCCTCTCCAGTGCTGACATGGATCTTGGGGTACTTCTGCAGTCTCCCCAGGGAGTCAGTCTTCGTCTCGAGTGGGGGCATGCACGTGCGCTTTCCTCCCGAGCTGTATCAGCAGTGTCTCGCTCCCCTTCACGTGGATCAAGGGATCTGTGGCTTTCCTTCGAGGCTTTCCCATGAGACTTTCCAACGAGTCTTCCACAGGGCTGACCCAGGTGCCACCATCGTGTGAGACGATCCTCGGCTGAAAGTCGAGGCAGTGCAGGAAAAACAGGTTTCCCTGGAATGGCCTGAGACATCTGGGGTACTCTGGGAATGGTGGAACGACCCTGGAGTTCCTCACGCCTTTCCTGTGTAAAGCGCCCCCTCTTGAGATGAGACGGAATGCCGAGAATTCTTTCCCGACCACGCAGGGAAAGGATCCTCCTCTCGAGCTATGTGGCCGGTAACGGGGCTCCTCTGGATGTGGGCGGACTCTCGTGCTTCCTCTCGAGTGGAGACGGGAATGTCGGCGAAACTCTCTTGAGTTGCAGCAAATGGAGTGTGGAAGGACACTTTGGAAAATCCA
>NW_017198679.1:0-19725 GCF_001704415.2 Capra hircus | reverse complement strand
TTGTGTGGAGTCAGTGCTGGAACCTGAGGATTCCTCTCAGTGCTGACATGGATCTTAGGGTACTTCTGGAGTCTCCCCAGGGGAGTCAGTCCTCCTCTCAGTGGGGGCATGCACGTGCGCTTTCCTCCCGAGCTGTAGCAGCAGTGTAACCCTCCCTTCGCCTGGATCATGTGATCAGTGGCTTTCCCTCGAGGCTTTCCCACGAGGCTTTCCACGAGGCTTTCCACAGGCTTTCTCACAGGGCTCTCCCACGTGCCACCGTGGTGTGAGTCGATCCTCGGCTTGAAAGTCGAGGCAGTGCAGGGAAAACAGGTTTCCCTGGAATGGACTGAGACATCTGGAGGGACTCTGGTAATGGTGGCACGAACCTGGAGTTCCTCTCGCCTTTCCTGTGGAGAGCACCTCCTCTTGAGATGCGACGGGAACGCCGGGAATTCTTTCCCAGACCACGCAGGGAAAGGGTCCCTCCTCTCGAGCTATGAGGCGGAAACGGGGCTCCTCTGGATGTGGCGGGACTCTCGTGCTTCGTCTCGAGTGGAGACGGGTATATCGGGGAACTTCTTGAGTTGCAGCAAGGAGTGGTGAAGGACCCTTTGGAAGTTCCAGAGGTTAGGTATGATTAGCCTCGAGACAGCCTCAGCGGAAATGGGCCTCATCTCGCCTGGAGGGGAGAACCTCCTGGATTTTCTCGAGTTGCGGCAGGTGCTCTCGGACTTACGACGGGGACCTCAGGGACCCGCTCTGGTGGCCTCAGGAAAGGCCAGTCCCCATGCGAGTTGCCTGGGGTCCTCTCGGATTCCTCTCCCGTCGATGCCGGGCCCTAAGACCTTGTGTGGAGTCGGTGCCGGAACCTGAGGATTCCTCTCCAGTGCTGACATGGATCTTGGGGTACTTCTGAAGTCTCCCCAGGGGAGTCAGTCCTCGTCTCGAGTGGGGGCATGCACGTGCGCTTTCCTCCCGAGCTGTAGCAGCAGTGTCACGCTTCCCTTCGCGTGGATCAAGGGATCTGTGGCTTTCCCTCCAGGCATTCCCAGGAGGCTTTCCCACGAGGCTTTCCCACAGGGCTAGTCCCACGTGCCACCTGTGGTGTGAGTCGGATCCTCGGCTTGAAAGTCGAGGCAGTGCAGGGAAAACAGGTTTCCCTGGAATGGACTGAGACATCTGGGGGACTCTGGGAATGGTGGCACGACCCTGGAGTTCCTCTCGCCTTTCCTGTGGAGAGCGCCTCCTCTTGAGATGCGACGGGAACGCCGGGAATTCTTTCCCGACCACGCAGGGAAAGGATCCCTCCTCTCGAGCTAGGAGAGCGGAAACGTGGCTCCTCTGGATGTGGGCGGGACTCTCGTGCTTCCTCTCGAGTGGCGACGGGTATGTCGGGGAACTTCTTGAATTGCAGCAAGGGTGTGAAGGACCCTTTGGAAAGTTCCAGAGGTTAGGATGTGATTAGCCTCGAGACGCCTCAGCGGAAATGGGCCTCATCTCCAATGGAGGGAGAACCTCCTGGATTTTCTCGAGTTGCGGCAGGTGCTCTCGACTTTACGACTGGGACATCAGGGACCCGCTCTGGTGGCCTCAGGAAAGGCCAGTCCACATGCGAGTTGCTCAGGGGCCTCTCGGGATTCCTCTCCCGTCGAATGCCGGGCCAAAGACCTTGTGTGGAGTCGGTGCCGGAACCTGAGGATTCCTCTCCAGTGCATGACATGGATCTTGGGGTTACTTCATGTAGTCTCCCCAGGGGAGTCAGTCCTCGTCTCGAGTGGGGGCATGCACGTGCGCTTTCCTCCCGAGCTGTAGCAGCAGTGTCGCGCTTCTCTTCGCGTGGATCAAGGGATCAGTGGCTTTCCCGAGGTTTCCCACGACGCTTTCCACATCAGGGCTGTCCCACGTGCCACCGTGATGTGAGTCGATCCTCGGCATTGAAAGTCGAGGCAGTGCAGGGAAAACAGGTTTCCCTGGAAATGGACTGAGACATCTGGGTGACTCTGGAATGGTGGCACGACCGCTGGAGTTCCTCTCGCCTTTCCTGTGAAGAGCGCCTCCTCTTGAGATGCGACGGGAATCGCCGGGAATTCTTTCCGACCACGCAGGGAAAGGATCCCTCCTCTCGAGCTAGGAGGCGGAAACGGGGCTCCTATGGATGTTGGCGGGACTCTCGTGCTTCCTCTCAAGTGGAGACGGGTATGTCGGGGAACTTCTTGAGTTGCAGCAAGGGTGTGAAGGACCCTTTGGAAGTTCCAGAGTTAGGATGTGATTAGCCTCGAGACGCCTCAGCGGAAATGGGCCTCATCTCGCCTGGAGGGAGAACCTCCTGGATTTTCTCGAGTTGCGGCAGGTGCTCTCGACTTACGACGGGACCTCAGGGACCCGCTCTGGGTGGCCTCAGGAAAGGCCAGTCCCCATGCGAGTTGCTCGGGGGCCTCTCGGGATTCCTCTCCCGTCGATGCCGGGGCCTAAGACCTTGTGTGGAGTCAGTGCCGGAACCGTGAGGATTCCTCTCCAGTGCTGACATGGATCTTGGGGTACTTCTGGAGTCTCCCCAGTGGAGTCAGTCCTCGTCTCGAGTAGGGAGGCATGCACGTGCGCTTTCCTCCCCGAGCTGTTAGCAGCAGTGTCACGCTTCCCTTCGCGTGGATCAAGGGATCTGTGGCTTTCCCTCGAGGATTTCCCACGAGGCTTTCCCACGAGGCTTTCCCACAGGGCTGTCCCACGTGCCACCGTCGGTTTGAGTCGATCCTCGGCTTGAAAGTCGAGGCAGTGCAGGGAAAACAGGTTTCCCTGGAATGGACTGAGACATCTGGGGGACTCTGGGAATGGTGGCACGACCCTGGAGTTCCTCTCGCCTTTCCTGTGGAGAGCGCCTCCTCTTGAGATGCGACGGGAATCGACCGGGAATTCTTTCCCGACCACGCAGGGAAAGGATCCCTCCTCTCGAGCTAGGAGGCGGAAATCGGGGCTCCTCTGGATGTGGGCGGGACTCTCGTGCTTCCTCTCGAGTGGAGACGGGTATGTCCGGGAACTTCTTGAGTTGCAGCAAGGGTGTGAAGAACCCTTTGGAAGTTCCAGAGGTTAGGTGTGATTAGCCTCGGAGACGCCTCAGCGGAAATGGGCCTCATCTCGCCTGGAGGGGAGAACCTCCTGGATTTTCTCGAGTTGCGGCAGGTGCTCTCGACTTACGATCGGGGACCTCAGGGACCCGCTCTGGTGGCCTCAGGAAAGGCCAGTCCCCTTGCGAGTTTGCTCGGGGGCCTCTCGGGATTCCTCTCCAGTCGATGCCGGGGCCTAAGACCTTGTGTGGAGTCGGTGCCGGAAACTGAGGATTCCTCTCCAGTGCTGACATGGATCTTGGTGTACTTCTGGAGTCTCCCCAAGGGCAGTCAGTCCTCGTCTCGTGTGGGGGCATGCACGTGCGCTTTCCTCCCGAGCTGTAGCAGGAGTGTCATACTTTCCCGTCGAGTCGATCAAGGGATCAGTGGCTTTCCCTCGAGGCTTTCCCACGAGGGCTTTCCCACAGGGCTGTCCCACGTGCCACCGTGGTGTGAGTCGATCCTCAGCTTGAAAGTCGAGGCAGTGCAGGGAAAACAGGTTTCCCTGGAATGGACTGAGACATCTGGGGGACTCTGGGAATGGTGGCACGAACCCTGGAGTTCCTCTCGCCTTTCCTGTGGAGAGCGCCTCCTCTTGAGATGCGACGGGAACGCGGGAATTCTTTCCCGACCACGCAGGGAAAGGATCCCTCCTCTCGAGCTAGGAGGCGGAAACGGGGCTCCTCTGGATGTGGGCGGGACTCTCGTGCTTCCTCTCGAGTGGAGACCGGGTATGTCGGGAACTTCTTGAGTTGCAGCAAGGGTGTGAAGGACCCTTTGGAAGTTCCAGAGGTTAGAGTGTGATTAGCCTCGAGACGCCTCAGCGGAAATGGGCCTCATCTCGCCTGGAGGGAGAACCTCCTGGATTTTCTCGAGTTGCGGCAGGTGCTCTCGACTTACGACGGGACCTCAGGGACCCGCTCTGGTGGCCTCAGGAAAGGCCAGTCCCCATGCGAGTTGCCAGGGGGCCTCTCGGGATTCCTCTCCCGTCGATGCCGGGGCCTAAGACCTTGTGTGGAGTCAGTGCCGGAACCTGAGGATTCCTCTCCAGTGCTGACATGGATCTTGGGGTACTTCTGGAGTCTCCCAGGGGAGTCAGTCCTCGTCTCGAGTGGGGCATGCACGTGCGCTTTCCTCCCGAGCTGTTAGCAGCAGTGTCACGCTTCCCTTCGCGTGGATCAAGGGATCTGTGGCTTTTCCTCGAGGCTTTCCACGAGGCTTTCCCACAGGGCTGTCCCACAGGCTGCCCACTGCGGTGGATGTGAGTCGATCCTCGGCTTGAAAGTCGAGGCAGTGCAGGGAAAACAGGTTTCCCTGGAATGGACTGAGACATCTGGGGGACTCTGGGAATGGTGGCACGACCCTGGAGTTTCCTCTCGCCTTTCCTGTGAAGAGCGCCTCCTCTTGAGATGCGACGGGAAGCCGGGAATTCTTTCCCGACGCACGCAGGGAAAGGATCCCTCCTCTCGAGCTAGGAGGCGGAAATCGGGGCTCCTCTGGATGTGGGCGGGACTCTCGTGCTTCCTCTCGAGTGGAGACGGGTATGTCGGGGAACTTCTTGAGTTGCAGCAAGGGTGTGAAGGACCCTTTGGAAGTTCCAGAGGTTAGGTGTGATTAGCCTCGAGACGCCTCAGCGGAAATGGCCTCATCTCGCCTGGAGGGGAGAACCTCCTGGATTTTCTCGAGTTGCGGCAGGTGCTCTCGACTTACGACGGGGACCTCAGGGACCCGCTCTGGTGGCCTCAGGAAAGGCCAGTCCCCATGCGAGTTGCTCGGGGGCCTCTCGGGATTCCTCTCCCGTCGATGCCGGGGCCTAAGACCTTGTGTGGAGTCAGTGCCGGAACCTGAGGATTCCTCTCCAGTGCTGACATGGATCTTGGGTACTTCTGGAGTCTCCCCAGGGGAGTCAGTCCTCGTCTCGAGTGGGGGCATGCACGTGCGCTTTCCTCCCGAGCTGTAGCAGCAGTGTCACGCTTCCCTTCGCAGTGGATCAAGGGATCATGTGGCTTTCCCTCGAGGCTTTCCCACGAGGCTTTCCCACGAGGCTTTCCCACGAGGCTTCCACAGGGTCCCACGTGCCACCGTGGTGTGAGTCGATCCTCGGCTTGAAAGTCGAGGCAGTGCAGGGAAAACAGGTTTCCCTGGAATGGACTGAGACATCTGGGGGACTCTGGGAATGGTGGCACGACACCTGGAGTTCCTCTCGCCTTTCCTGTGGAGAGCGCCCTCCTCTTGAGATGCGACGGGAACGCCGGGAATTCTTTCCCGACCACGCAGGGAAAGGATCCCTCCTCTCGAGCTAGGAGGCGGAAACGGGGCTCCTCTGGATGTGGGCGGGACTCTCGTGCTTCCTCTCGAGTGGAGACGGGTATGTCGGGGAACTTCTTGAGTTGCAGCAAGGGTGTGAAGGACCCTTTGGAAGTTCCAGAGGTTAGGTGTGATTAGCCTCGAGACGCCTCAGCGGAAATGGCCTCATCTCGCCTGGAGGGGAGAACCTCCTGGATTTTCTCGAGTTGCGGCAGGTGCTCTCGACTTACGACGGGGACCTCAGGGACCCGCTCTGGTGGCCTCAGGAAAGGCCAGTCCCCATTGCGAGTTGCTCGGGGCCTCTCGGGATTCCTCTCCCGTCGATGCCGGGGCCTAAGACCTTGTGTGGAGTCGGTGCCGGAACCTGAGGATTCCTCTCCAGTGCTGACATGGATCTTGGGGTACTTCTGGAGTCTCCCCAGGGGAGTCAGTCCTCGTCTCGAGTGGGGGCATGCACGTGCGCTTTCCTCCCGAGCTGTAGCAGCAGTGTCACGCTTCCCTTCGCGTGGATCAAGGGATCTGTGGCTTTCCCTCGAGGCTTTCCCACGGAGGCTTTCCCACGAGGCTTTCCCACAGGGCTGTCCACGTGCCACCGTGGTGTGAGTCGATCCTCGGCTTGAAAGTCGAGGCAGTGCAGGGAAAACAGGTTTCCCTGGAATGGACTGAGACATCTGGGGGACTCTGGGAATGGTGGCACGACCCTGGAGTTCCTCTCGCCTTTCCTGTGGAGAGCGCCTCCTCTTGAGATGCGACGGGAACGCCGGGAATTCTTTCCCGACCACGCAGGGAAAGGATCCCTCCTCTCGAGCTAGGAGGCGGAAATCGGGGCTCCTCTGGATGTGGGCGGGACTCTCGTGCTTCCTCTCGAGTGGAGACGGGTATGTCGGGGAACTTCTTGAGTTGCAGCAAGGGTGTGAAGGACCCTTTGGAAGTTCCAGAGGTTAGGTGTGATTAGCCTCGAGACGCCTCAGCGGAAATGGGCCTCATCTCGCCTGGAGGGAGAACCTCCTGGATTTTCTCGAGTTGCTGGCAGGTGCTCTCGACTTACGACGGGGACCTCAGGGACCCGCTCTGGTGGCCTCAGGAAAGGCCAGTCCCCATTGCGAGTTGCTCCGGGGGCCTCTCGGGATTTCCTCTCCCGTCGATGCTGGGGCCTAAGACCTTGTGTGGAGTCAGGTGCCGGAACCTGAGGATTCCTCTCCAGTGCTGACATGGATCTTGGGGTACTTCTGGAGTCTCCCCAGGGGAGTCAGTCCTCGTCTCGAGTGGGGGCATGCACGTGCGCTTTCCTCCCGAGCTGTAGCAGCAGTGTCACGCTTCCCTTCGCGTGGATCAAGGGATCTGTGGCTTTCCCTCGAGGCTTTCCCACGAGGCTTTCCACGAGGCTTTCCCACAGGGCTGTCCCACGTGCCACCGTGGTGTGAGTCGATCCTCGGCTTGAAAGTCGAGGCAGTGCAGGGAAAACAGGTTTCCCTGGAATGGACTGAGACATCTGGGGGACTCTGGGAATGGTGGCACGACCCTGGAGTTCCTCTCGCCTTTCCTGTGGAGAGCGCCTCCTCTTGAGATGCGACGGGAACGCCGGGAATTCTTTCCCGACCACGCAGGGAAAGGATCCCTCCTCTCGAGCTAGGAGGCGGAAACGGGGCTCCTCTGGATGTGGGCGGGACTCTCGTGCTTCCTCTCGAGTGGAGACGGGTATGTCGGGGAACTTCTTGAGTTGCAGCAAGGGTGTGAAGGACCCTTTGGAAGTTCCAGAGTTTAGGTGTGATTAGCCTCGAGACGCCTCAGCGGAAATGGGCCTCATCTCGCCTGGAGGGGAGAACCTCCTGGATTTTCTCGAGTTGCGGCAGGTGCTCTCGACTTACGACGGGGACCTCAGGGACCCGCTCTGGTGGCCTCAGGAAAGGCCAGTCCCCATTGCGAGTTGCTCGGGGGCCTCTCGGGATTCCTCTCCCGTCGATGTCGGGGCCTAAGACCTTGTGTGGAGTCGGTGCCGGAACCTGAGGATTCCTCTCCAGTGCTGACATGGATCTTGGGGTACTTCTGGAGTCTCCCCAGGGGAGTCCAGTCCTCGTCTCGAGTGGGGGCATGCACGTGCGCTTTCCTTCCCGAACTGTAGCAGCAGTGTCACGCTTCCTTCGCGTGGATCAAGGAATCTGTGGCTTTCCCTCGAGCTTTCCCACGAGGCTTTCCCACAGAGGCTTTCCCAAAGGGCTGTCCCACGTGCCACCGTGGTGTGAGTCGATCCTCGGCTTGAAAGTCGAGGCAGTGCAGGGAAAACAGGTTTCCCTGGAATGGACTGAGACATCTGGGGGACTCTGGGAATGGTGGCACGACCCTGGAGTTCCTCTCGCCTTTCCTGTGGAGAGCGCCTCCTCTTGAGATGCGACGGGAAACGCCGGGAATTCTTTCCCGACCACGCAGGGAAAGGATCCCTCCTCTCGAGCTAGGAGGCTGAAACGGGGCTCCTCTGGATGTGGGCGGGACTCTCGTGCTTCCTCTCGAGTGGAGACGGTATGTCGGGGAACTTCTTGAGTTGCAGCAAGGGTGTGAAGGACCCTTTGGAAGTTCCAGAGGTTAGGTGTGATTAGCCTCGAGACGCCTCAGCGGAAATGGGCCTCATCTCGCCTGGAGGGGAGAACCTCCTGGATTTTCTCGAGTTGCGGCAGGTGCTCTCGACTTACGACGGGGACCTCAGGGACCCGCTCTGGTGGCCTCAGGAAAGGCCAGTCCCCATGCGAGTTGCTCAGGGGCCTCTCGGGATTCCTCTCCCGTACGATGCCGGGGCCTAAGACCTTGTGTGGAGTCGGTGCCGGAACCTGAGGATTCCTCTCCAGTGCTGACATGGATCTTGGGGTACTTCTGGAGTCTCCCCAGGGGAGTCAGTCCTCGTCTCGAGTGGGGGCATGCACGTGCGCTTTCCTCCCGAGCTGTAGCAGCAGTGTCACGCTTCCCTTCGCGTGGATCAAGGGATCTGTGGCTTTCCCTCGAGGCTTTCCCACGAGGCTTTCCCACAGAGGCTTTCCCACAGGGCTGTCCCACGTGCCACCGTGGTGTGAGTCGATCCTCGGCTTGAAAGTCGAGGCAGTGCAGGAGAAACAGGTTTCCCTGGAATGGACTGAGACATCTGGGGGACTCTGGGAATGGTGGCACGAATCCTGGAGTTCCTCTCGCCTTTCCTGTGGAGAGCGCCTCCTCTTGAGATGCGACGGGAACTCCGGGAATACTTTACCGACCACTTAGTGGAAAGGATCCCTCCTCTCGAGCTAGGAGGGCGGAAACGGGGCTCCTCTGGATGTGGGCGGGACTCTCGTGCTTCCTCTCGAGTGGAGACGGGTATGTCGGGGGAACTTCTTGAGTTGCAGCAAGGGCTGTGAAGGACCCTTTGGTAAGTTCCAGAGGTTAGGTGTGATTAGCCTCGAGACGCCTCAGCGGTAAATGGGCCTCATCTCGCCTGGAGGGTAGAACCTCCTGGATTTTCTCGAGTTGTGGCAGGTGCTCTCGACTTACGACGGGGACCTCAGGGACCCGCTCTGGTGCCCTCAGGAAAGGCCAGGTCCCCATGCGAGTTGCTCGAGGGCCTCTCGGGATTCCTCTCCCGTCGATGCCGGGGCCTAAGACCTTGTGTGGAGTCAGGTGCCAGAACCTGAGGATTCCTCTCCAGGTGCTGACATGGATCTTGGGGTATTTCTGGAGGTCTCCCCAGGAGGAGTCAGTCCTCGTCTCGAGTGGGGGCATGCATGTGGGCTTTCCTCCCGAGCTGTAGCAGCAATGTCACGCTTTCCTTCGACGTGGATCAAGGGATCTGTGGCTTTCCCTCGAGGCTTTCCACACGAGGCTTTCCCAACGAAGGCTTTCCCACAGGGCTGTCCCACGTGCCACCGTGGTGTGAGTCGATCCTCGGCTTGAAAGTCGAGGCAGTGCAGGGAAACAGGTTTCCCTGGAATGGACTGAGACATCTGGGGGACTCTGCGAATGGTGGCACGACCACTGGAGTTCCTCTCGCCTTTCCTGTGGAGAGCGCCTCCTCTTGAGATTGCGACGGGAACTCGGTGAATTCTTTCCCAGACAACGCACGGAAAGGATCCCACCTCTCGAGCTAAGGAGGCAGGAAATGGGGCTCCTCTGGATGTGGGTGGGACTCTCGTGCTTCCTCTCGAGTGGCAGACGGGTATGTCGGAGAACTTCTTGAGTTGCAGCAACTGGTGTGAAGGACCCTTTGGAAGTTCCAGAGGTTAGGTGTGATTAGCCTCAACACGCCTCAGCGGAAATGGGCCTCATCTCGCCTGGAGGGGAGAACCTCCTGGATTTTCTCGAGTTGGGGCAGGTGCTCTCGACTTATCGACGAGGACCTCAGGGACCCGCTCTGGATGGACTCAGTAAAGGCCAGTCCACATGCGCAGTTGCTCAGGGGCCTCTCGGGATTCCTCTCCCGTCGATGCCGGGGCCTACGACCTTGTGTGAATTCGGTGCCGGAACTTGAGGATTCCTCTCCAGTGCTGACATGGATCTTGGGGTACTTCTGGAGTCTCCCCAGGGGAGTGAGTCCTCGTCTCCAGTGGGGGTATGCACGTGCGCTTTCCTCCCGAGCTGTAGCAGCAGTGTCACGCTTCCCTTCCCGTGGATCATAGGATCTGTGGCTTTCCCTCGAGGCTTTCCCATGAGGCTTTCCCACGACGCTTTCCCACCAGGCTTTCCAACGAGGCTTTCCCCCAGTGATGTCCCACGTGCCACCGTGGTGTCAGTCGATCCTCGGTTTGAAAGTCGAGGCAGTGCCGGGGAAACAGGCTTCCCTGGAATGGACTGAGACATCTGGGGACTCTGGGAATGGTGACACGACCCTGGAGTTCCTCTCGCCTTTCCTGTGGAGAGCGCCCCCTCTTGATATGTGACGGGAACGCCGGGAATTCTTTTCCGAACACGCAGGGAAAGGATCCCTCCTGTCGAGCTAGGAGGCGGAAACAGGGGCTCCTCTGGATGTGGGCGGGACTCTCGTGCTTCCTCTCGAGTGGAGACGGGTATGTCAGGGAACTTCTTGAGTTGCAGCAAGGGTGTGAAGGGCCCTTTGGAAGGTCCAGAGGTTAGGTGTGATTAGCCTCGAGTCGCCTCTGTGGAAATGGGGCTCATCTCGTCTGGAGGGAAGAACCTCCTGGATTTTCTCGAGTTGTGGCAGGTTCTCTCGACTTATGACGGGGACCTCAGGGACTCGCTCTGGTGGCCTCAGGAAGGCCAGTCCCCATGCGAGTGGCTCGGGGGCCTCTTGGGATTTCACTCCTATCGATGCCGGGGCCTAAGGCCTTGTGTGGAGTCAGTGCAGGAACCTGAGGATTCCTCTCCTTGCTGACATGGATCTTGGGTACTTCTGGAGTCTCCCCAGGGGAGTCAGTCCTCGTCTCGAGTGGGCGCATGCACATGCGCTTACCTCCCGAGCTGTAGCTGCAGTATCTCGCTTCCCTTCTTGTGGAGTAAGGGATCAGGGGCTTTCCCTCGAGTCTTTCCCACGAGGCTTTCCCACGAGGCTTTCCCAAAGGGCTGTCCCACATGCCACCGTTGTGTGAGTCGATCCTCGGCTTGAGAGCCAAGTTAATGCAGGGAAAGCAGGTTTCCGTGAAATGGACTGAGACATGTGGGGGACTCTGGGAATGGTGGCACCACCCTGGAGTTCCTCTCTCCTTTCCTGTGGAGAGCGACTCCTCTTGAGACGCTATGGGAACGCCGGGAATTCTTTCCTGACAACGCAGGGAAAGGATCCCTCCTCTCGAGCTAGGAGACGGAAACGGGGCTCCTCTGGATGTGGGCAGGCCTCTCGTGCTTCCTCTCGAGTGGAGACAGGTATGTCAGGGAACTTCTTGAGTTGCAGCAAGGACGTGAAGGACCCTTTGGAAGTTTCAGAGGTTAGGTGTGATTAGCCTCGAGATGTCTCAGCGGAAATGGGCCTCATCTCTCCTGGAGGGGAGAACCTTCTGGATTTTCTCGAGTTGCGGCAGGTGCTCTCGAATTACGACGGGGACCTCAGGGACCCGCTCTTGTGGTCTCAGGAAAGGCCAGTCCCCATGCGTGTTGCTCGGGGGCCTCTCGGGATTCCTCTCCCGTCGATGCCCGGGCCTAACACCTTGTGTGGAGTCAGTGCCGGAACCTGAGGATTCCTCTCCAGTGCTGACATGGATCTTGGGGTACTAATGGAGTCTCCCTAGTGGAGGCAGTCCTCGTCTCGAGTGGGGGCATGCACGTGCGATTTCCTCCCGAGCTGAAGCAGCAGTGTCACGCTTCCCTTCAGCGTGGATCAAGGGATCTGTGTCTTTCCCTCGAGGCTTTCCCACGAGGCTTTCCCACGAGGCCTTCCCACAGGGCTGTGCCACGTGCCACCGTGGTGTGAGTCGATCCTCGGCTTGAATGTCGAGGCAGTGCAGGGAAAACAGGTTTCCCTGGAATGGAATGTGACATCCGGGGGACTCTGGGAATGGTGGCACGACCCTGCAGTTCCTCTCCCCTTTCCTTTGGAGAGCGCCTCCTCTTGAGATGCGATGGGAATGCCGGGAATTCTTTCCCGACCACGTAGGGAAAGGATCCCTCATCTCGAGCTACGAGCCGGAAACGGAGCTCCTCTGGATGTGGCCGGGACCCTCGTGCTTCCTCTTGAGTGGAGACGGGTATGTCGGGGAACTTCTTGAGTTGCAGCATGACTGTGAAAGACTCTTTAGAAGTTCCAGAGTTCACGGTGTGATTAGCCTCGAGACACATCAGTGGAAACGGGCCTCATCTCACCTGCAGGGGAGAACCTCCTGGATTTTACCGAGTTGCGGCAGGTGCTCTCGACTTACGACGGGGACCTCATGGACCCAGCTCTGGTTACCTCAGGAAAGGCCAGTCCCCATGTGAGTTGCTAGAGGTCCTGTCGACTATTCCTCTCCCGTCGATGCCAGGGCCTAAGACCTTGTGTGGAGTCGGGGCCGGAACCTGAGGATTCCTCTCCAGGGCTGACATGCATCTTGGGGTATTTCTGGAGTCTCCCCAGGGGAGTCAGTTCTCGTCTCGAGTAGGGGCATGCACGTGCGCTTTCCTCCCGTGCTGTAGCAGCAGTGTCACGCTTCCCGTCGCGTGGATTAAGGGATCTGTGGCTTTCCCTCGAGGCTTTCCCACGAGGCTTTCCCACAGGGTTGTCCACACGTGCCACCAGGTGTGAGTCGATCCTCAGCGTGAAAGTCGAAGCAGTGCAGGGAAAACAGGATCCTCTGGAATGGACTGAGACATCTGGGGGACTCTTGGAATGGTGGCACGACCCATGAGTTCCTCTCGCCTTTCCTGTGCAGTGAGCCTCCTCTTGAGATGCGTCGAAACGTCGGGAATTCTTTCCCGAGGAAGCAGGGAAGGATCCCTCATCTCGAGCTTGGAGGAGGAAACGGAGCTCCTCTGGCGGTTGCCGGACCCTCGTGCTTCCTCTGGAGTGGAGACGGGTATGTCGGGGAACTTCTTGAGTTTTAGCAAGGGTGTTTAGGACACTTTGGAAGTTCCGGAGTTTAGTTGTGATTACTCTCGAGACGCCGCAGGAGAAAATGGGCCTCATCTCGACTGGAGCAGAGAACCTCCTGGATTTTCTCGAGTTGCGGCAGGTACTCTCGACATACGACCGTGACCTCAGGGACAGTGTAGCAGATGTGTCACGGCTTCCCGTCCCGGGGATCAAGG
Source organism: Capra hircus (assembly GCF_001704415.2). Taxonomy (NCBI): domain Eukaryota; kingdom Metazoa; phylum Chordata; class Mammalia; order Artiodactyla; family Bovidae; genus Capra; species Capra hircus. Next base: position 6,646 of record NW_017198679.1, on the reverse strand, counting down.
GATCTGTGGCTTTCCCTGCGAGGCTTTCCTTCACAGGGCTGTCCCACATGCCACCATGGTGTGAGTGGATCCTCGGCGTGAAATTCGAGGCAGTGCTGGGAAAACGGGTTCCTCTGAAATGGACTGAGACATCTGGGGGACTCTTGGAATGGTGGCACGACCCTGGAGTTCCTCTTGCCTTTCCTATTGAGAAACCCTTGCTCTTGAGATGCCATGGGAACGCCGAAAAATCTTTCCTGACTAAGCAGGAGAGGATCCTTCATCTCGGAAACGGGGTTCCTCTGAATGTGGGCGGGACCCTCGTGCTTCCTCTCGATGTGGAGACGGGTATGTCGGGGAATCTTCTTGAGTTGCAGCAAGGACCCTTTTTAATTTCCAGAGGTTAGGTGTGATGAGCCTCCAGACACCTCAGAGGAAATGGGCCTCATCCCGCCTGGAGGGGAGAACCTCCTGGATTTTACCCAGTTGCGGCAGGTGCTCTCGAGTTACGACGGGTCTTCAGGGACCCGCTCTGGTGGCCTCAGGAAAGGCCAGTCCCCATGCGAGTTACCAGGGGGCCTTTAGGGATTCCTCTCCCGTCGATGCCGGGGCCTACGACCTTGTGTGAATTCGGTGCCGGAACCTGAGGATTCCTCTCCAGTGCTGACATGGATCTTGGGGTACTTCTGGAGTCTCCCCAGGGGAGTGAGTCCTCGTCTCCAGTGGGGGTATGCACGTGCGCTTTCCTCCCGAGCTGTAGCAGCAGTGTCACGCTTCCCTTCCCGTGGATCATAGGATCTGTGGCTTTCCCTCGAGGCTTTCCCATGAGGCTTTCCCACGACGCTTTCCCACCAGGCTTTCCAACGAGGCTTTCCCCCAGTGATGTCCCACGTGCCACCGTGGTGTCAGTCGATCCTCGGTTTGAAAGTCGAGGCAGTGCCGGGGAAACAGGCTTCCCTGGAATGGACTGAGACATCTGGGGCCTCTGGGAATGGTGACACGACCCTGGAGTTCCTCTCGCCTTTCCTGTGGAGAGCGCCCCCTCTTGATATGTGACGGGAACGCCGGGAATTCTTTTCCGAACACGCAGGGAAAGGATCCCTCCTGTCGAGCTAGGAGGCGGAAACAGGGCTCCTCTGGATGTGGGCGGGACTCTCGTGCTTCCTCTCGAGTGGAGACGGGTATGTCAGGGAACTTCTTGAGTTGCAGCAAGGGTGTGAAGGGCCCTTTGGAAGGTCCAGAGGTTAGGTGTGATTAGCCTCGAGTCGCCTCTGTGGAAATGGGGCTCATCTCGTCTGGAGGGAAGAACCTCCTGGATTTTCTCGAGTTGTGGCAGGTTCTCTCGACTTATGACGGGGACCTCAGGGACTCGCTCTGGTGGCCTCAGGAAGGCCAGTCCCCATGCGAGTGGCTCGGGGGCCTCTTGGGATTTCACTCCTATCGATGCCGGGGCCTAAGGCCTTGTGTGGAGTCAGTGCAGGAACCTGAGGATTCCTCTCCTTGCTGACATGGATCTTGGGTACTTCTGGAGTCTCCCCAGGGGAGTCAGTCCTCGTCTCGAGTGGGCGCATGCACATGCGCTTACCTCCCGAGCTGTAGCTGCAGTATCTCGCTTCCCTTCTTGTGGAGTAAGGGATCAGGGGCTTTCCCTCGAGTCTTTCCCACGAGGCTTTCCCACGAGGCTTTCCCAAAGGGCTGTCCCACATGCCACCGTTGTGTGAGTCGATCCTCGGCTTGAGAGCCAAGTTAATGCAGGGAAAGCAGGTTTCCGTGAAATGGACTGAGACATGTGGGGGACTCTGGGAATGGTGGCACCACCCTGGAGTTCCTCTCTCCTTTCCTGTGGAGAGCGACTCCTCTTGAGACGCTATGGGAACGCCGGGAATTCTTTCCTGACAACGCAGGGAAAGGATCCCTCCTCTCGAGCTAGGAGACGGAAACGGGGCTCCTCTGGATGTGGGCAGGCCTCTCGTGCTTCCTCTCGAGTGGAGACAGGTATGTCAGGGAACTTCTTGAGTTGCAGCAAGGACGTGAAGGACCCTTTGGAAGTTTCAGAGGTTAGGTGTGATTAGCCTCGAGATGTCTCAGCGGAAATGGGCCTCATCTCTCCTGGAGGGGAGAACCTTCTGGATTTTCTCGAGTTGCGGCAGGTGCTCTCGAATTACGACGGGGACCTCAGGGACCCGCTCTTGTGGTCTCAGGAAAGGCCAGTCCCCATGCGTGTTGCTCGGGGGCCTCTCGGGATTCCTCTCCCGTCGATGCCCGGGCCTAACACCTTGTGTGGAGTCAGTGCCGGAACCTGAGGATTCCTCTCCAGTGCTGACATGGATCTTGGGGTACTAATGGAGTCTCCCTAGTGGAGGCAGTCCTCGTCTCGAGTGGGGGCATGCACGTGCGATTTCCTCCCGAGCTGAAGCAGCAGTGTCACGCTTCCCTTCACGTGGATCAAGGGATCTGTGTCTTTCCCTCGAGGCTTTCCCACGAGGCTTTCCCACGAGGCCTTCCCACAGGGCTGTGCCACGTGCCACCGTGGTGTGAGTCGATCCTCGGCTTGAATGTCGAGGCAGTGCAGGGAAAACAGGTTTCCCTGGAATGGAATGTGACATCCGGGGGACTCTGGGAATGGTGGCACGACCCTGCAGTTCCTCTCCCCTTTCCTTTGGAGAGCGCCTCCTCTTGAGATGCGATGGGAATGCCGGGAATTCTTTCCCGACCACGTAGGGAAAGGATCCCTCATCTCGAGCTACGAGCCGGAAACGGAGCTCCTCTGGATGTGGCCGGGACCCTCGTGCTTCCTCTTGAGTGGAGACGGGTATGTCGGGGAACTTCTTGAGTTGCAGCATGACTGTGAAAGACTCTTTAGAAGTTCCAGAGTTCACGTGTGATTAGCCTCGAGACACATCAGTGGAAACGGGCCTCATCTCACCTGCAGGGGAGAACCTCCTGGATTTTACCGAGTTGCGGCAGGTGCTCTCGACTTACGACGGGGACCTCATGGACCCACTCTGGTTACCTCAGGAAAGGCCAGTCCCCATGTGAGTTGCTAGAGGTCCTGTCGCTATTCCTCTCCCGTCGATGCCAGGGCCTAAGACCTTGTGTGGAGTCGGGGCCGGAACCTGAGGATTCCTCTCCAGGGCTGACATGCATCTTGGGGTATTTCTGGAGTCTCCCCAGGGGAGTCAGTTCTCGTCTCGAGTAGGGGCATGCACGTGCGCTTTCCTCCCGTGCTGTAGCAGCAGTGTCACGCTTCCCGTCGCGTGGATTAAGGGATCTGTGGCTTTCCCTCGAGGCTTTCCCACGAGGCTTTCCCACAGGGTTGTCACACGTGCCACCAGGTGTGAGTCGATCCTCAGCGTGAAAGTCGAAGCAGTGCAGGGAAAACAGGATCCTCTGGAATGGACTGAGACATCTGGGGGACTCTTGGAATGGTGGCACGACCCATGAGTTCCTCTCGCCTTTCCTGTGCAGTGAGCCTCCTCTTGAGATGCGTCGAAACGTCGGGAATTCTTTCCCGAGGAAGCAGGGAAGGATCCCTCATCTCGAGCTTGGAGGAGGAAACGGAGCTCCTCTGGCGGTTGCCGGACCCTCGTGCTTCCTCTGGAGTGGAGACGGGTATGTCGGGGAACTTCTTGAGTTTTAGCAAGGGTGTTTAGGACACTTTGGAAGTTCCAGAGTTTAGTTGTGATTACTCTCGAGACGCCGCAGAGAAAATGGGCCTCATCTCGACTGGAGCAGAGAACCTCCTGGATTTTCTCGAGTTGCGGCAGGTACTCTCGACATACGACCGTGACCTCAGGGACAGTGTAGCAGATGTGTCACGCTTCCCGTCCCGGGGATCAAGGGATCTGTGGCTTTCCCTCGAGGCTTTCTCACAGGGCTGTCCCACATGCCACCATGGTGTGAGTGGATCCTCGGCGTGAAATTCGAGGCAGTGCTGGGAAAACGGGTTCCTCTGAAATGGACTGAGACATCTGGGGGACTCTTGGAATGGTGGCACGACCCTGGAGTTCCTCTTGCCTTTCCTATTGAGAACCCTTGCTCTTGAGATGCCATGGGAACGCCGAAAAATCTTTCCTGACTAAGCAGGAGAGGATCCTTCATCTCGGAAACGGGGTTCCTCTGAATGTGGGCGGGACCCTCGTGCTTCCTCTCGTGTGGAGACGGGTATGTCGGGGAACTTCTTGAGTTGCAGCAAGGACCCTTTTTAATTTCCAGAGGTTAGGTGTGATGAGCCTCCAGACACCTCAGAGGAAATGGGCCTCATCCCGCCTGGAGGGGAGAACCTCCTGGATTTTACCCAGTTGCGGCAGGTGCTCTCGAGTTACGACGGGTCTTCAGGGACCCGCTCTGGTGGCCTCAGGAAAGGCCAGTCCCCATGCGAGTTACCAGGGGGCCTTTAGGGATTCCTCTCCCATCGATGCCGGTGCCTAAGACCTTGTGTGGAGTCGGGGCCAGACCCTGAGGATGCCTCTCCAGTGCTGACATGAATCTTTCCGTACTTCTGGAGTCTCACCAGGGGAGTCAGTCCTCATCTCGTGTGGGGGCATGCACCTGCCATTTCCTCACGACCTGCAGCAGCAGTGTCACGCTTGCCGACGTGTGGATCAAGGGATCTGTCGCTTTCCATTGAGGCTTTCCCACGAGGCTTTCCAACAGGGCTGTCCCACGTGCCACGGTGGTGTGAGTCGATCCTCGGCGTGAACGTCGAGGCAGTGCAGGGAAAACAGTTTCTTCTGGAATGGACTTAGACATCTGGGGGACTCTTGGAATGCTGGCAAGGCCCTGGAGTTCCTCTCGTCTTTCCTGTGGAGAGCGCCTCCTCTTGAGATGCGACGGGAAGGCCGGGAATTCTTTCCCGACGACGAAGGGAAAGGATCCCTCTTCTCGAGCTACGAGGCGGAAACGGGGCTCCGCTGGATATGGGCGGGAACCTCGTCCTTCCTCTCGAGTGGATATGGGTATGTCGGAGAACTTCTTGACTTGCAGCAAGGGTGTGAAGGACCCTTTGGAAGTTCCAGAGGTTAGGTGTGATTAGCCTCGAGACGCCTCAGCGGAAATGGGCCTCATCTCGCCTGGAGGGGAGAACCTCCCTGGATTTTCTCGAGTTGCGGCAGGTGCTCTCGAGTTACGACGGAGACCTCAGGGACCCGCTCTGGTGACCTCAGGAAAGGCCAGTCCCCATGCGAGGTGCTAGGGGGCCTCTCAGGATTCCTCTCCGGTCGATGCCGGGGCCTAAGACCTTGTGTGGAGTCGGGACCGGAACCTGAGGATTCCTCTGCCAGTGCTGACATGGATCTTGGCGTACTTCTGGAGTCTCCCAAGCTTGCGTCAGTCCTCGGCTCGAGTGGGGTCATGCACGTGCGCTTTCCTCCCGAGCGGTAGCAGCAGTGTCACGCTTCCCTTCTCGTGGATCAAGGAATCTGTGGCTTTCCCTGGAGTCTTTCCCATGAGGCTTTCCCACAAGGCTATTCCACTTGCCACCATGGTGTGAGTCGATCCTCGGCGTGAAAGTCGAACCAGTGCAGGGAAAACAGGAACCTCCTTCCCCACAGTAGGGGATACACTGTCCCCTTGGGCGGGTATCTCCAGGGCACTCGCGCTGGGGGGTTGCCCGCGGAGGTGCGGGCCTCAGGCTCCACGTGAGAAAAGCCCCAAATGGCATTAGCTGCCAGTCCAGACGCTGGCCCCTCAGGTCTCTGGCCGGAGCCTTGGGCTCCAGGCAACTCAAAACCCTCGGGGGTGGCACTCTGGGACTGCTGTAGGGAAAGGATGCAAGAGCCCACGGAGGAGTTGGGGAGGGGGCATGGGGGAAACGGAGGCGAGGACAGCGAGGGATCTAGGTGGAGGCACTGGAGAGAGCGTCTGGTGTCCCGGAATGCCTCGGAGGAGCCAGCGGGGGACAGTCGAGGACCAGGGACCTGTGGAATGTGAAAAGGCGGGAAAATCTCAGAGCAAGGCAGGCTGGGAAAGGGGGCGTTGGTGGCCAATTCAAAGGGACCTAGGGGCGTTTCCTGGGCGGTGAGTTCCCTTGGCACTGCTGAGGGCCCCTGATTGATCCACTCGGGGTTGAACCACCCCCCGCTGCGAGGGAGGGCCACAAACCAAAGCCCCCGAACTGCCCGCCCACCCCAACGGGGATCTTGGCGGTCCAGGGCACAGCCGTGCCCGGGAAAAGCCCACTCGCTCCACGGGACTCCGTCCAGGGTCTCTGCTTGGAAAGAGGCCAGGGGCGGCCCCCTCCATCTACCCACCCAAACCCTATTGACGTCAATGGTGGCGGAGACGCCTCCCGTTCTCCAGAGTCCTGAGCTGCTGGGTCCCCGCCCACTCAGCCAGCAGTCTGCAGCGTGCCCGTGTGCCTCTCCCACCATGGCTTCGTCCGGCTCCTCCAGCACCTCAAGCGGTACGTTTGCCCTCGGTCCCTGTGGTCGGATCACATCTCAGGGGATTTGCGGGTGGCCTGGGCAAGGGCTCTCGGCCAATGTGTTGACCCCCCTCCCACCCGAGAACGGCTGGGACCCATCGGCCAGGCCCAGGGTTCCGAGGCGTCAGGTGTGGCCCAAATTCGGAGGGCGTGGCATCGTTCGTTCATCTTGCTCCTTTGGCACACACATGGCTTCTCCGTTCTCTTTTCTGGGAAGACAGTGTTGTTTCAGGGGGCGTGCTG
>NW_017198678.1:0-7602 GCF_001704415.2 Capra hircus | reverse complement strand
GCCGCAACTCGATAAAATCCAGGAGGTTCTCCCCTCCAGGCGACATGAGGCCCATTTCCACTGAGGCGTCTCGAGGCTAATCACATCTAACATTTGGAACATCCAAAGGGTCTTTCACACCCTTGCTGTAACTCAAGAAGTTCCCCGACATACCCGTCTCCACTCGAGAGGAAGCACGAGAGTTCTGCCCACATCCAGAGGAGCCCCGTTTCCGACTCCTAGCTCGAGAGGAGGGATCCATTCCTGCGTGGTCGGGAAAGAATTCCCGGCGTTCCCGTCGCAACTCAAGAGGAGGCCCTCTCCACAGGAAAGGCGAGAGGAACTCCAGGATCGTGACACCATTTCCAGAGTCCCCCAGATATCTCAGTCCATTCCAGGGAAACCTGTTTTCCCTGCACTGCCTCGACTTTCAAGCCGAGGATCGACTCACACACGGTGGCACGTGGGACAGCCCTGTGGGAAAGCCTCGTGGGAAAGCCTCCTGGGAATGCCTCCTGGAAAGCCTCGATGGAAAGCCACAGATCCCTTGATCCACGCGAATGGAAGCGCCACACTGCTGCCACAACTCGGAGGAAAGCGCACGTGCATGCCCCACTCGAGATGAGGACTGACTGCCCGGGGAGACTCCAGAAGTACCCCAAGATCCATGTTGGAACTGAAGAGGAATCCTCAGGTTCCGGCACCGACTCCACACAAGGTCTTAGGCCCCGGATCGACGGAGAGGAATCCCGAGAGGCCCCCGGGCAACTCGCATGGGGACTGGCCTTTCCTGAGGCCACCAGCGGGTCCTGAGGTCCCCGTCGTAAGCCGAGAGCACCTGCCGCAACTCGAGAAAATCCAGGAGGTTCTCCCCCTCCAGGCGAGATGAGGCCCATTTCCGCTGAGGCGTCTCGAGGCTAATCACACCTAACCTCTGGAACTTCCAAAGGGTCCTTCACACCCTTGCTGCAACTCAAGAAGATCCCCGACATACCCGTCTCCACTCGAGAGCAAGCACGAGAGTTCACCCCCACATCCAGAGGAGCCCCGTTTCCGCCTCCTAGCTCGAGAGGAGGGATCCTTTCCCTGCGTGGTCGGAAAGAATTCCCGAAGTTCCCGTCGCATCTCAAGAGGAGGCGCTCTCCACAGGAAAGGCGAGAGGAACTCCAGGGTCGTGCCACCATTCCCAGAGTCCCCCAGATGTCTCCGTCCATTCCAGGGAAACCTGTTTTCCCTGCACTGCATCGGCTTTCAAGCCAAGGATCGACTCACACCACGGTGGCACGTGGGACAGCCCTGTGGGAAAGCCTCGAGGGATAGCCTTGTGGAAAGCCTCCTGGGAAAGCCTCCTGGGAAAGCCTCAATGGAAAGCCACGGATCCCTTGATCCACGCGAAGGGAAGTGCCAAACAGCTGCCACAGCTAGGGAGGAAAGGGCACGTGCATACCCCTCTCGAGACGAGGACTGACTCCCTGGGGAGACTCCAGAAGTACCCCAAGATCCATGTCAGCACTGGAGAGGAAAGCTCACGTTCCGGCACCGAATCCACACAGGTCTTAGGCCCCAGCATCGACGGGAGAGGAATCCCGAGAGGCCCGCGAGCAACTCGCATGGGGACTGGCCTTTCCTGAGGCCACCGGAGCAGGTCCCTGAGGTCCCCGTCAGAAGTCAAGAGCACCTGCCGCAACTCGAGAAAATCCGGGAGGTTCTCCCCTCCAGGCGAGATGAGGAACATTTCCATTGAGGCGTCTCGAGGCTATTCACACTTAAAGTCTGGAACTTCCAAAGGGTCCTTCACACCCTTGCTGCAACTGAAGAAGTTCCCCGACATACCCGACTCCACTCGAGAGGAAGCACGAGAGTCCGCCCACATACAGAGGAGCCCCGTTTTAGGCCTCCTAGATTGAGAGGTGGGATCCCTTTCCCTGCGTGGGTCGGGAAAGAATTCCCGGCGTTTCCGTCGCATCTCCAAGAGGAGGCGCTCTCCACATGAAAGGCGAGAGGAACTCCAGGGTGGTGCCACCATTCCCCAGAGTCCCCCAAATGTCTCAGTCCATTCCAGGGAAAACCTGTCTTCCTGCACTGCCTCGACTTTTGAAGCCGTGGATCGACTCACAGCCACGGTGGCTCGTGGGATAGCAATGTGGGAAAACTTCCTGGGAAAGCCTCCTGGGAAAGCCTCAAGGGAAAGCCACAGATCCCTTGATCCACAAGAAGGGAAGCTTGACACTGCTGTAACAGCTCGGGAGGAAAGCCCACGTGAATGCCCCCACTCGAGACGAGGACTGACTCCCCTGGAGAGACTCCAGAAGTACCCCAAGATCCATGTCAGCAATGGAAGAGGAATCCTCAGGGTCCGGGACCGACTCCACACAAGGTCTTAGGCCCCGGCATCGACGGGAGAGGAATCCCGAGAGGCCCCGAGCAACTCGCATGGGGACTGGCCTTTCCTGAGGCCACCAGAGCGGTCCCTGAGATCCCCGATGTAAGTCGAGAGCACCTGTCGCAACTCGAGAAAATCCAGGAGGTTCTCCCCTCCAGGCGAGACGAGGCCCATTTCCGCTGAGGCGTCTCGAGACTAACACCTAACCTCTGGGACTCCCAAAGGGTCCTTCACACCCTTGCTGCAACTCAACAAGTTCCCCGACATACCCGTCTCCACTCGAGGGAAGCACGAGAGTTCCCCCCACATCCAGAGGAGCCCCGTTTCCCGCCTCCTAGCTCGAGGAGGGATCCTTTCCCTTCGTGGTCGGGGAAAAAAATTCCGGCGTTCCCGTCACATCTCAAGAGGAGGGCGCTCTCCACAGGAAAGGCGAGAGGAACTCCAGGGTCGTGCACCATTCCAGAGTCCCCCAGATGTCTCAGTCCATTCCTGGGAAACCTGTTTTCCCTGCACTGCCTCGACTTTCAAGCCGAGGATCGACTCACACGACGGTGGCACGTGGGACAGCCCTGTGGAAAGCCTCGTGGATATCCTCGTGGGAAAGCCTTGAGGAAAAGCCACAGATCCCTTGATCCACTCCATGGAAAGCATGACACTGCTGCTACAGCTCGGGAGGAAGGCACACGTGCATGCCCCCTCTCGAGTCGAGGACTGACTCCCTTGGGCTGACTCCAGAAGAACCCCAAGATCCATGTCAGCACTGGAGAGGAATGCTCAGGTTACGGCACCGATTCCACACAAGATGTTAGGCCCGGCATCGATGGGAGAGGAACCGCGAGAGGCCCCGAGCAACTCGCATGGGGACTGGACTTTCCTGAGGCCACCAGAGCGGGTCCCTGAGGTCCCCGTCGTAAGTCGAGAGCACCTGCCGCAACTCGAGAAAATCCAGGAGGTTCTCGCCTCCAGGCGAGATGAGGGCCCATTTCCGCTGAGGCGTCTCGAGGCTAATCACATCTAACCTCTGGAACTTCAAAAGGGTCCCTTTCACACCCTTGCTGCAACTCAAGAAGTTCCCCGACTTACCCGTCTCCACTCGAGAGGAAGCACGAGAGTCCTGCCCACATCCGGAGGAGACCCTTTTCTGCCACCTAGCTCAAGAGGAGGGATCCTTTCCCTGCGTGGTCCGGGAAAAGATTTCCCGGCGTTTTCTGTCGCATCTCAAGAGGAGGCGCTCTCCACAGGAAAGGCGAGAGGAACTCCAGGGGTCGTGCCACCATTCCCAGAGGTCCCACAGATCTCTCAGTCCATTCCAGGAAAAAACCGGTTTTTCCATGCACTGCCTCGACTTTCAAGCCGATGATCGACTCACACCACGGTGGCACGTGGGACAAACCCTGTGGGAAAGCCTCGTGGGAAAGCCTCGTGGGAAAGCCTCGAGGGAAGCCACAGATCCCTTAATCCACGCGAAAGGAAGCGTGACACTGCTGCTAGAGCTCAGGAGGAAAGCGCACGCGCATGCCTGCACTCGAGACGAGGACTGAGTCCTCTGGGGAGACTCCAGAAGTACCCCAAGATCCATGTCAGCACTGGAGAGGAATCCTCAGGTTCTGGCACCGAATCCACACAAGATCTTACGCCCCGGCATCGACGGGAGAGGAGTCCTGAGGGGCCCCGGCAAACTCGCATGGGGACTGCCTTTCCTGAGCCACCAAGAGCGGGTCCCTGAGGTCCCCCGTCGTAAGTCAAGAGAACCTGCCGCAACTCGACAAAATCCAGGAGGTTCTCCCCTCCAGGCGACATGAAGGCCCATTTCCGCTGAGGCGTCTTGAGGCTAATCACACCTCACCTCTGGAACTTCCAAAGGGTCCTTCAAACTTTTGCTGCAACTCAAGAAGTTCCCCGACATACCCGTCTCCACTCGAGAAGGGAGCACGAGAGTCCCACCCACATCCAGAGGAGCCCCGTTTCCGCCTCCTAGCTCGAGAGGAGGGATCCTTTCCCTGCGTGGTCGGAAAGAATTCCCGGTTTTCCCGTCGCATCTCAAGAGGAGGCGCTCTCCACAGGAAAGGCCAGAGGAACTACAGGGTCGTGTCACCATTCCCAGAGTCCCCAGATGTCTCAGTCCATTCCAGGGAAACCTGTTTTCCCTGCACTGCCTCCACTTTCAAGCCGAGGATCGACTCACACCACGGTGGCACGTGGGACAGCCCTGTGGGAAAGCCTCGTTGGAAAGCCCCGTGGAAAGCCTCATGGGAAAGCCCGAGGGAAAGCCACAGATCCCTTGATCCAAGCGAAGGAAGCGTGACACTGCTACTAGAGCTCGAGAGGAAAGCGCACCTGCAGGCCCCACTCGAGACGAGGACTGACTCCCCTGGGGAGACTCAGAAGTACCCCAAAATCCATGTCAGAACTGGAGAGGAATTCTCAGGTTCCGGCACCGACGCCACACAAGGTCTTAAGCCAGCGTGACACTGCTGCTACAGCTCGAGAGGAAAGCTCACGTGCAGGCCCCCACTCGAGATGAGGACTGACTCCCCTGGGAGACTCAGAAGTACCCAAGATCCATGTCAGCACTGGAGAGGAATGCTCAGGTTCCGGCACCGACTCCACACAAGGTCTTAGGCCCCGACTTCGACGGGAGAGGAATCCGAGAGGCCCCCGAGCAAGTCGCATGGGGACTGGCCTTTCCAGAGGCCACCAGAGCGGGTCCCTGAGGTCCCCGTCGTAAGTCGAGAGCACCTGCCGCAACTCGAGAAAATCCAGGAGGTTCTCCCCTCCAGGCGAGATGAGGCCCATTTCCGCTGAGGCGTCTCGAAGATTTTCACACCTAACCTCCGGAACTTCCAAAGGGTCCTTCACACCCTTGCTGCAATTCAAGAAGTTCCCCGACATACCCGTCTCCACTCGAGAGGAAACACGAGAGTTCTGCCCACATCCAGAGGAGCCCCGTTTCTGCCTCCTAGCTCGAGAGAGGGATCCTTTCCCTGCGTGGTCGGGAAAGAATTCCCGAGTTCGGTCGCATCTCAAGAGGAGGCGCTCTCCACAGGAAAGGCGAGAGGAACTCCAGGGTCCTGCCACCATTCCAGAGTCCCCCAGATGTCTCAGTCCATTCCAGGGAAACCAGTTTTCCCTGCACTGCGTCGACTTTAAAGCAGAGTATTGACTCACACCACTGTGGCACGTGGGACAGCCCTGTGGGAAAGCCTCGTGGGAAACCCTCATGTAAAAGCCTCGAGCGAAAGCCACAGATCCCTTGATCCACGCGAAGGGAAGCGTGACACTGCTGCTACAGCTCGGGAGGAAAGCGCACGTGCATGCCCCCACTCGAGACGAGGACTGACTCCCCTGGGGAGATTCCAGACGTACCCTAAGATGCATGTCAGCACTGGAGAGGAATCCTCAGGTTCCGGAACTGTATCCAGACAAGGTCTCAGGCCCCAGCATCGACTGGAGAGGAATCCCGAGAGGCCCCGGAGCAACTCGCATGGGGACTGGCCTTTCCTGAGGCCAGCAGAGCGGGTCCCTGAGGTCACCGTCGTAAGTCAAGAACACCTGCCGCAACTCGAGAAAATACAGGAGGTTCTCCCCTCCAGGCGAGATGAGGCCCAATTCCACTTAGGCGTCTCGAGGCAAATCACATCTAACATCTGGAACTTCCATAGGGTCCTTCACACCGTTGCTACAACTCAAGAAGTTCCCCGACATACCCGTCTCCACTCGAGAGGGAGCACGAGAGTCCCACCCACATCCAGAGGAGCCCCGTTTCCGCCTCCTAGCTCGAGAGGAGGGATCCTTTCCCTGCGTGGTAGGGAAAGAATTCCCGGTTTTCCCGTCGCATCTCAAGAGGAGGCGCTCTCCACAGGAAAGGCCAGAGGAACTCCAGGGTCGTGTCACCATTCCCAGAGTCCCCCAGATGTCTCAGTCCATTCCAGGGAAACCTGTTTTCCCTGCACTGCCTCCACTTTCAAGCCGAGGATCGACTCACACCACGGTGGCACGTGGGACAGCCCTGTGGAAAGCCTCGTTGGAAAGCCTCGTGGGAAAGCCTCGGGGAAAGCCACAGATTCCTTGATCCAAGCGAAGGGAGGCATGACACTGCTGCTACAGCTCGGGAGGAAAGCGCACGTGCATGCCCCCACTCGAGACGAGGACTGACTCCCCTGGGGAGACTCCAGAATTACCCGAGGTCCATGTCAGCACTGGAGAGAAATCCTCATGTTCCGGCACATACTCCACACAAGATCTTAGGCCCCGGCATCGACGGGAGAGGAATCCGAAGAGGCCCCCGAGGAACTTGCATGGGGACTGGCCTTTCCTGAGGCCACCAGAGCGGGTCCCTGAGGTCCCCGTCGTAAGTCGAAAGCACCTGCCACAACTCGAGATAATCCAGGAGGTTCTCCCCTCCAGGCGAGATGAGGCCCATTTCCGCTGAGGCATCTCGAGGCTAATCACATCTGACATCTGGAATTTCCAAAGGGTCATTCACACCATTGCTGCAACTCAAGAAGTTCCCCGACATACCCGTCTGCACTCGAGAGGAAGCACGAGAGTCCCGCCACATCCATAGGAGCCACGTTTCCGCCTCCTAGCTTGAGAGGAGGGATCCTTTCCCTGCGTCGTGGGGAAAGAATTCCCGGTTCCCGTCGCATCTCAAGAGGAGGCGCTCTCCACAGGAAAGGCGAGAGGAACTCCAGGGTCGTGCCACCATTCCCAGATTCCCCCAGATGTCTCAGTCCATTCCAGGGAAACCTGTTTTCCCTGCACTGCCTCGACTTTCAAGCCGAGGATCGACTCACACCACGGTGGCACTTGGGACAGCCCTGTGGGAAAGCCTCGTGGGAAAGCCTCGTGGGAAAGCACAGATCCTTGATCCACGCGAATGGAAGCGCGACACTGCAGCTACAGCTCGGGAGGAAACCACACGTGCATGCCCCCACTCGAAATGAGGACCGACTCCCTAGGGGAGACTCCAGAAGTACCCCAAGATCCAAGTCAGCACTTGAGAGGAATCCTCAGGTTCCGGCACTGACTCCGCACAAGATCTTAGGACCCCGGCAACGAAGGGAGAGGAGTACTGAGAGGCCTGCGCCAATTCGAATGGGGACTGCCTTTCCTGAGGCACCAGAGTAGGTCCCTGAGGTCCCCGTCGGAAGTCAAGAACACCGGCCGCAACTCGAGAAAAATCCAGGAGTTCTCCCCTCAGGCGAGATGCGGCCCATTTCCGCTGAGGCGTCTCGAGG